>NC_135180.1:40187293-40384793 GCF_041146795.1 Maylandia zebra | reverse complement strand
TTTTGTCCACATCATCCTCTTCATGCATGTTGTCTTACTCCAAGCTGTATAGGCTCGAAAGCCTACTACCAATTAAGCATATTAGGTGATGTGCATCTCTGTAATGAGAAGGGGTGTGGTCTAATGGCATCAACACCCTATATCAGGTGTGCATAATTATTAGGCAACGTCCTTTCCTTTGGCAAAATGGGTCAAAAGAAGGACTTGACAGGCTCAGAAAAGTCAAAAATAGTGAGATATCTTGCAGAGGGATGCAGCAGTCTCAAAATTGCAAAGCTTCTGAAGCGTGATCATCGAACAATCAAGCGTTTCATTCAAAATAGTCAACAGGGTCGCAAGAAGTGTGTGGAAAAACCAAGGCGCAAAATAACTGCCCATGAACTGAGAAAAGTCAAGCGTGCAGCTGCCAAGATGCCACTTGCCACCAGTTTGGCCATATTTCAGAGCTGCAACATCACTGGAGTGCCCAAAAGCACAAGGTGTGCAATACTCAGAGACATGGCCAAGGTAAGAAAGGCTGAAAGACGACCACCACTGAACAAGACAAGCTGAAAGGTCAAGACTGGGCCAAGAAATATCTCAAGACTGGTTTTTCTAAGGTTTTATGGACTGATGAAATGAGAGTGAGTCTTGATGGGCCAGATGGATGGGCCCGTGGCTGGATTGGTAAAGGGCAGAGAGCTCCAGTCCAACTCAGACGCCAGCAAGGTGGAGGTGGAGTACTGGTTTGGGCTGGTATCATCAAAGATGAGCTTGTGGGGCCTTTTCGGGTTGAGGATGGAGTCAAGCTCAACTCCCAGTCCTACTGCCAGTTTCTGGAAGACACCTTCTTCAAGCAGTGGTACAGGAAGAAGTCTGCATCCTTCAAGAAAAACATGATTTTCATGCTGGACAATGCTCCATCACACGCGTCCAAGTACTCCACAGCGTGGCTGCAAGAAAGGGTATAAAAGAAGAAGAACTAATGACATGGCCTCCTTGTTCACCTGATCTGAACCCCATTGAGAACCTGTGGTCCATCATCAAATGTGAGATTTACAAGGAGGGAAAACAGTACACCTCTCTGAACAGTGTCTGGGAGGCTGTGGTTGCTGCTGCACGCAATGTTGATGGTGAACAGATCAAAACACTGACAGAATCCATGGATGGCAGGCTTTTGAGTGTCCTTGCAAAGAAAGGTGGCTATATTGGTCGCTGATTTGTTTTTGTTTGGTTTTTGAATGTCAGAAATGTATATTTGTGAATGTGGAGATGTTATATTGGTTTCACTGGTAAAAATAAATCATTGAAATGGGTATATATTTGTTTTTTGTTAAGTTGCCTAATAATTATGCACAGTAATAGTCACCTGCACACACAGATATCCCCCTAAAATAGCTCAAACTAAAAACAAACAAAAACTACTTCCAAAAACATTCAGCTTTGATATTAATGAGTTTTTTGGGTTCATTGAGAACATGGTTGTTGTTCAATAATAACATTATTCCTCAAAAATACAACTTGCCTAATAATTCTGCACTCCCTGTAAAGGAAGCAATAAAGGAAGCATTGAAGCTCCTTTCCTTGGTGTTTGGAGATTTGGAAGAGCTCTGATTGTTACCAGCATGCAGATACGTACGGGTCACACCTCCCAGTGAGGAACCTTCCACAACAAAATGGACAATAGGAATGCACCCTTTATTCCCAAAAGCTGATTGGTTGGTTTGATCAGCTTCAAGTATCATCTTGAGAACGACATCATCACTGGAGCGCTGATACAAGGATTCACCATGAAAACGGGAAAAGAGCAGCACCTCCATCTGAATCGAGAGGAGCAGGAGAGTCAGTCCGTTGCACAGATTAGCTGTGCTGGAGCCCTCAGATGCCTCCACCTGTAATCACTGAATCAGCTGACCATCACACAGGTGAGACACACCTGCGGTGTGTGTGCGTGCTATGCTTAGACGCTACCTGTGGACACCGTCCACCAAGACTTACACCTGGGCTCATCAGACGGAGCTCGTGACAGTGCCAGGCGACAGCTGTAAACAGAAAACTGGGGAAAGCCCAGCCGAGGCCCCAGTCCAAGATGGCGGCAGGTTGTTTGTATGGCATTCTCTGACCCCACCCACTTCTTTGCATCATAACCTCCAATCTTCTTCTGGCTAATCTCTCAGTCTAGATATGAATTTTGTTGAGGCTAAGATGTTACCCACATGGACCATAAAGCCACTGATCTGATCCTCAAACCCTCCTCTCGTGACCGCTCTCACACAGCGTCCTGGAAGTTTAAAGAGAAATCACAAAGTTGATTAAAAGGAAAAAAAGAAGAAAACTAATTTGTGAACTTTTTAAATTTGAATCTGGTGTTTTCTTAAAAGAATCTGCTGTGAAAAAGCAGAATGGTCTATTTGATTCACCTTTTATTGTTTATTTTATTTTATTTTCACTTGCTAAATACGGGGCAGACTTGACTGGGGAAAAGAAAGAGGGAAAGAAAAACAGCGGGGAAGAGGGACGGGGATAAATAATAATAATAATAATAAATTTTATTTATGAGCGCCTTTCAAGTCACCCAAGGACACTTTACAATAGAATAAAACACTTAGTAAAACAATGAGAGAATAAGAACAATAAAATACAAGCACAAGATAAAATGAACAAACAGTGGATTCACAGTGAATATGCAGATTTGAACTGAAATGAGAGTGAGTCTTGATGGGCCAGATGGATGGGCCCGTGGCTGGATTGGTAAAGGGCAGAGAGCTCCAGTCCAACTCAGATGCCAGCAAGGTGGAGGTGGAGTACTGGTTTGGGCTGGTATCATCAAAGATGAGCTTGTGGGGCCTTTTCGGGTTGAGGATGGAGTCAAGCTCAACTCCCAGTCCTACTGCCAGTTTCTGGAAGACACCTTCTTCAAGCAGTGGTACAGGAAGAAGTCTGCATCCTTCAAGAAAAACATGATTTTCATGCTGGACAATGCTCCATCACACGCGTCCAAGTACTCCACAGCGTGGCTGCAAGAAAGGGTATAAAAGAAGAAAAACTAATGACATGGCCTCCTTGTTCACCTGATCTGAACCCCATTGAGAACCTGTGGTCCATCATCAAATGTGAGATTTACAAGGAGGGAAAACAGTACACCTCTCTGAACAGTGTCTGGGAGGCTGTGGTTGCTGCTGCACGCAATGTTGATGGTGAACAGATCAAAACACTGACAGAATCCATGGATGGCAGGCTTTTGAGTGTCCTTGCAAAGAAAGGTGGCTATATTGGTCGCTGATTTGTTTTTGTTTTGTTTTTGAATGTCAGAAATGTATATTTGTGAATGTGGAGATGTTATATTGGTGTCACTGGTAAAAATAAATCATTGAAATGGGTATATATTTGTTTTTTGTTAAGTTGCCTAATAATTATGCACAGTAATAGTCACCTGCACACACAGATATCCCCCTAAAATAGCTCAAACTAAAAACAAACAAAAACTACTTCCAAAAACATTCAGCTTTGATATTAATGAGTTTTTTGGGTTCATTGAGAACATGGTTGTTGTTCAATAATAACATTATTCCTCAAAAATACAACTTGCCTAATAATTCTGCACTCCCTGTAAAGGAAGCAATAAAGGAAGCATTGAAGCTCCTTTCCTTGGTGTTTGGAGATTTGGAAGAGCTCTGATTGTTACCAGCATGCAGATACGTACGGGTCACGCCTCCCAGTGAGGAACCTTCCACAACAAAATGGACAATAGGAATGCACCCTTTATTCCCAAAAGCTGATTGGTTGGTTTGATCAGCTTCAAGTATCATCTTGAGAACGACATCATCACCGGAGCGCTGATACAAGGATTCACCATGAAAACGGGAAAAGAGCAGCACCTCCATCTGAATCGAGAGGAGCAGGAGAGTCAGTCCGTTGCACAGATTAGCTGTGCTGGAGCCCTCAGATGCCTCCACCTGTAATCACTGAATCAGCTGACCATCACACAGGTGAGACACACCTGCGGTGTGTGTGCGTGCTATGCTTAGACGCTACCTGTGGACACCGTCCACCAAGACTTACACCTGGGCTCATCAGACGGAGCTCGTGACAGTGCCAGGCGACAGCTGTAAACAGAAAACTGGGGAAAGCCCAGCCGAGGCCCCAGTCCAAGATGGCGGCAGGTTGTTTGTATGGCATTCTCTGACCCCACCCACTTCTTTGCATCATAACCTCCAATCTTCTTCTGGCTAATCTCTCAGTCTAGATATGAATTTTGTTGAGGCTAAGATGTTACCCACATGGACCATAAAGCCACTGATCTGATCCTCAAACCCTCCTCTCGTGACCGCTCTCACACAGCGTCCTGGAAGTTTAAAGAGAAATCACAAAGTTGATTAAAAGGAAAAAAAGAAGAAAACTAATTTGTGAACTTTTTAAATTTGAATCTGGTGTTTTCTTAAAAGAATCTGCTGTGAAAAAGCAGAATGGTCTATTTGATTCACCTTTTATTGTTTATTTTATTTTATTTTCACTTGCTAAATACGGGGCAGACTTGACTGGGGAAAAGAAAGAGGGAAAGAAAAACAGCGGGGAAGAGGGACGGGGATAAATAATAATAATAATAATAAATTTTATTTATGAGCGCCTTTCAAGTCACCCAAGGACACTTTACAATAGAATAAAACACTTAGTAAAACAATGAGAGAATAAGAACAATAAAATACAAGCACAAGATAAAATGAACAAACAGTGGATTCACAGTGAATATGCAGATTTGAACTGATGAGTTTTGAGTTGGGATTTAAACTGGGGGAGAGAACCAATATTTCTTATTTCAGGGGGCAGAGAGTTCCACAGCCTGGGAGCAGAGCAGCTGAAAGCTCTGCTTCCCACGGTGCTGAGGCAGAAGGAAGGTACAGTAAGCTGGATAGAAGAAGAAGATCGAAGTGAACGGGCAGAACAGGTGGTGGTTAACGGGTCAGAAAGGTAAGGAGGAGTGAGGTTATGAAGGGCCTTGAAGGTGAGCAGAAGAAGTCTGAAAATTATCCGGAATTTCACAGGGAGCCAGTGAAGTTCCTGAAGAACAGGTGATGTACTGGTAGGAGGGGTTCTGGTGATAATGCGAGCAGCAGAGTTCTGAACCAGTTGAAGCTTATGGAGGGATTTTTGGGGGAGACCATGCAGAAGAGAATTGCAGTAGTCAATACGGGAGGTAACAAGACTATGTACAAGAATGGACGTAGACTGGGTGGAAAGAGAAGGAAGCAATCTGTTAATGTTACGTAGATGGAAGTAGGCAGAACGGGTGAGATTATTGATGTGAGATTTATAGGAAAGTGAACTGTCTAGGATGAAACCAAGGCTCTTAACCTGAGGAGAAGGGAAAACTGTGGAGTTATCGATGGTGAGTGAGAAATGGTTTGCCTTCAAAAGGTTGGATTTGGTGCCAGTAAGGAGGATCTCAGTTTTATCCTTGAGCTTTAGAAAATTAGAGCTAAACCAGGATTTTAACTCGGATAGACATTCTGTAAGGGAAGAAGGTGGGAGGGAGGAATCAGGTCTGCGAGAGATATAACTGGGTGTCATCAGCAAAACAGTGAAACTGAAGATCAAATTTGCGGAAGATGGTACCTAGAGGGAGGATGTATATTATGAAGAGAAGAGGGTCTAAAACTGAGCCTTGGGGTACACCAGAGGTGACGGGGAATAGACAAGAGCGGAGTGATCTTAGTTGAATAAACTGGGAGCGGTCGAGGAGATATGATAAAGGGCAAAAACCAACAAAATAAGCAGACAAAAAATCCATCCATCAATCACCTGGATCACCTGTTGAGAAAGAAAAAAGAGAAAACAAGCAGAAGAAAAAAAAAAGAGCAACATGATAAACAACATCACAATGATCTATGGGAATATAACAGTAAATACTAAATATATAGAGAGTGTGGGGGGGCCACAGCCCCGTCCTCCAGGGCATGAAGCAGGTATGGAGGAGATCAAAGCTCCAGACATCCAGAGGCCCCCAGAACACAAGAGACCAAGGAAGACCAACAGAGGGGCAGCCGCGCCACTGTCCCAGAAACAGCTGTGGAGAGTCCCAGATGAGGGCTCACTCAGCAGCCGCGGAGCAGAAGCCAGGGGGAGTTGCAGTGACGCGCCCGTGAGCTCCGCCGGCAGCCAGCTGTGCCTGAGTGACCGAGCCCCAGGCCGAGAGACCGAGGGCGCCCCACCCCCGAAGTGGCCCGAGCCCCAGGCTCCAGGCCCCGACAAGCAGCCACCGCGGAGTGAGCCTGTGTGTACCTGGACGCCCACCCCCAGACACAAAGAACCACCAACGCACCGATGTCTGAGGGAGTCTGCCACCGGTGGGAGGAGTGGTGGGGGGAGATAGGCCTCTTATTTATTTCCTAATACTGTGACACCTTCTATGGAAATTTGTGGAGCTCCAGTTTTTGTCAGACTTCCTTTTAAACTCTCTCAAGGTAGATCCCATCTCCAAATCGGATCAGGAATTATGTGACAGGCCACTTACCAGACTGCAATCTGTCAGCTCAAAAACAATAAATCTCCTGGAGCAGATGGACTCGTGGCTGAATTTTACAAGTCATTCTCTGATGAGCCAGCTCCCTTCTTATTGCAGCTTTATATAGAAAGTTTACAAAACCACCCCAGCGACTCTAACTCGGGGTATAACCCGTCTTGGTCACTGACGACTGGCATCCTAATTGTTTACTGAATAATGATCTCAAAATTCTAGCATTAATTAAAATCTGTTATTGATGAGACACAATCAGGTTTTATGAGAAACATATAAAAAATAACATAAGGCTCATTTTGGACATCCTGATAAATTTGGGTTTGGTAGAAACTTCATTGCTGATGTTTGAACTCTGTAAGCACTGCATTCAACTGTGGCTCAACTCTCAGCTTCAATATCTGCAGAGGGCATCATCAAGGATGTCCCGTCTCCACATGTCTGCTTCTTCCTGTTTGTCGGCTCAGAGACTGTCACTACAATCGGGGCTCATCGGGGGTTTGAGTCCAGTCCTCGAGGGCCTGAAACCTTTACAGGTGTTGCTGCAGCACACCTGAGTAACATCAGCAGGTCGTTAGCAACACCTGACTGCACGCTCAGCCCCGAACCCTGAACCCGAACCCCGATGATCGTCATGTTACTCGGGTGTGCTGCAGCAGGGAGGTTTCCTCGAGGAGTTTGTGACTTAACTGATGTTGACACAATCAGCAGACGATACAAGTTTGGAGCCAAATTTCATTTAGCTATTAAAACACTTCACGTCTCCTACGGAGCAGCAGGTCTCTGTCTTCACGTCAATAAAGGTGAGATTTGATTGTTCGGTATCGTTCTCACTAAAGACCAACAAAGACGAGGCTCATTAAACTTCAGTTTCAGCCGGTGCTCATTGAGCTCGGTCTCTGAGAGGCAGCGGGCATCTCCAGGTGAGCTGTAGAGCTGGGAATGGATCCTTGACTCTTCAGCTCAAAAATCAAAGAAATCTTCTGCAGTGAAAAAGCAAAGATAAGGCTGAAGATTTTTATAAAGAACTCTTCAATGATGAACTCTTATGAGAACGCTGCTGTCTTCCTCCTCTCTAAACAACACATTTATTATTACTCAGCTTCCTACAAGCATGTGTGATGTCATCTTCATAAACTGGAGCTTTTGTTTCTTTGTCTGTAATTCTGATGTTGTTGAAACTGTGATGAAGAGGTCAGAGCTCTGTTCCAGGAGGATCCTGTTTCTAAGCACATGCAGTCTTCTGTTGGAATCGCCTTTTATCCGGACCACATCAGGACAAGTTGTGAAACATTGTGTACTGTATGTATTTCATGTAATCACCTCCCACCCACTCCATGACATGCTGGTCAGCAGTGTTGGGTAAGTTACTTTAAAATAGTAACTTAGTTACATTACTAGTTACTTCTCTCAAAAGTAACTCAGTTACTTCAAGTTACTCGTTACTTTCAAAGTAACTAGTTACTAGGGAAAGTAACTTTGGTTTTACTCAGAATTCTCTTGTTAATGTGTTGCTTCCATAACTTTGCCAGTCTTCTAGCTTGCTTACTTGCCACAGTGCACTGTGCCACCTACCAATAGAAAGGAAACGATAATGTGCATATTTCCACGAGAGAAACCCCACGCCTGGACCGTCATTGACTGCTGCCATGATTCTAGCCTACGTCACAGCATCATGTGCGCCTTTTACATCCAACACAAAAACTGCAGTCGTGGTGCTTTCGATTGTACTCAGAACTCAGAAATTCTGCCTTCTGAATAGGAAGATGTTGGTAACACCAGACTGCAGGTGAGCTGCATACAGAGCTGGACTGGGACAGAAAATCGTCCCGGGCATTTTGACTAGAGACCGGCCCGCCATTATAGGAAAAATCATAAAGCCTTTGAATGAAAATAAACACTGTTGTGACAGTGATGTTCACTGTTTTGATGGTATATATGCATCAATCTATCAATCGTTTGTTGTAAGATTCAGATAATTATTTTTTAAAAGCTAGACATTTTAAATGAGAATAAGAAAGAAAAGTATTTCTTTGTGCCCCCCTCTCCCTGTTAATGCCCTACATGCCCCCCTGGCAACACTTTGCTAGATCTGCACCTGCACAGTTACCAGCTGTCAGCTACCTAAAAAAGGATCCTGGTGTTATTTGTCTCTCAGAAACAGTTCATAACTTCCCTTCAACTCATTCATGTCACCTAAAAGGTAAACCTGTTTCTCCATCACAGCTCTGATGATCCAGTAAGGACATCTCCTGGTTTCATCTTCATGTTTCCCTCTCACCAGATATCCAAACCATCATGACCAGCAGCTTTACAGCTGTGGCTCCAGCAAACATCAGCTGATACTAGAAATTAATATTAAATAAATTCTAACAACAGCTGATCAAGCTTAAACGTGCTGCTGTTGTTTAGCGCGACATCCGCTGGTTTCCTCTTTCGGCGCAAAGTGGGCGATAAACAAACAAGAGAGCCGATCAGCTGATCATTGATCAGTTTCATGATTGAAATAGAAACGGGAGAGGGAGGGGGGAGAATGAGAGAAGAAGAGGCAGCTGTGCAGCAAAGACACAGAATAACTCCAGCTTTGTGTCTTTTTCATTGTAGCTGAATTACGGGACAAACTGTTCCTTTTCACCTCAATAAGAAACGCGTAATATTTTCTCTGAATACCAGACGGGACGGTTGGCAACTCTAATAACTTATGAACAAAATAAAGTGCAACTTCATTAACTTCATAGCACCACCCAGCTGTATAGAAACTCCGTCATGCTAGCTAGCACGCAGTAGGAAAAAGTCAGAATAACGAAAATAAACTCCACCTAAACTTGGTTCATATCTGACCCAGAGAGACTGCAGGTCATAACTTCTTACCTGAAGTTCAGTTCACACTTGGACTGGTGGCCGCCTCGGGTCTCTTTTCCTTCTGCGTCCCCTTTCCTTCATCCACCTGCTGCCCTCCACCACTTGCTAATGTTACTGACTCTGTGGAAGCTCCGCGATAGCCACCACACGAAGTAACGAGTAACGAGCCTATCTAAATCCCAGTAACGAGTAACGCGTTCCTGATTTTGGCATAATAACTAGTTACCGTGCTCGTTATGTAACAGTTGCTATCGTAATGCAGTGTATCACCACATGGCGGCGCCTCCTGTCTCACGACTGGTGTCACCCCCTTTTTGTTCTTCTTCGCACTCCTCCTGTAATGGATGCTCCCGTGTGTACGCGGACTAGTGTGCTCTTCAGTAATGTGTGGTAGAGGTAGCACTTATTTTTGATATTGTAAATAAATGAGTACTTTTTGGAAAGTCAGAAGCTGTTGCTCATTCGCTATCCACCTGCACACCTCCGCGGCTGGCTTCATCTCCACCGCACGTTACAACTGGCGCCCGAACTTTTTCCCCTTGGACTTCAGACGATTTTTGCATCCCGCCGAGGATTCTTCTCTTCTAGCACGTGAACTGTCTCGGAAATCCCCCAAGTTTTGCGGACGCTCGGACGTTTTCTCGAGCCATGGCCGCAGCCTCAGCTCAGGTGGGACCCGACTAATTTCTGGATACCGCGGTGTGCCGCTGCTCTGCTTGGGAGAAAGAAAAAGAGAGAAGCTGACTCCGCGACGCGAATGGACTCCGTGGATTTGTTATTTGGACGTGCTGTTGGTTTCGTCTTCTAAGGATTAATTCTTCTGTGGAGAGCCTGGACATGAACATTTCTGCTGGCTTTCCATTCCCCTTTCCCTCTGCTGAGACTGACTGTAGCACATGTAAGTGAGAACTTGGCCGACTACAACCGTTGGTGCTGGTCTTCGGCTCAGTATAACGAAACGATTTAAAATTAATCTTTGCATTTTTGTCTTTCTAGTCTGATCTGACTCTTTTACTACTATATCAATAACTACACTGTGCCCTGGAGCGGCTTAATTTTTTTGAAATCACAATGGCACACTGCCCAGACGACTCTGACTCAGACATGGAACTTACCTCGTTACCTATGTGCCAGATAGTTGAAAATGTGACTCCTAGCCTTAGCCAACAAGTGGTGGAGTTAAGAACTGAGGTGAATAAGCTTAGTGATTGTTTACGTGACTCACTGAACATACAGCAGAGTTTACTAAGGCAGTGGGACCAACTCACAATGGGGAGCTCCCCCCCTCCTGCAGTCCCACAGTCTCCTGTTTTCCCAATGGCCACATCGACACCTCATGTTCATGTGATGGACAAAACTGAACCCACCAACAGTACCAATCCGTTCCTGCCCAGCAACCCATTTCAACCTACAAATCCTTTTCTCCCATCTCACTCACTTGAGCTCAGCAGCACTTCCAGAGTGATTGCGGCAGCTTTACATCACGCAAAACTGGAGCCTCCTGTGTATGCTGGGGACGGCAAAGTGCAACCTGAGGACTGGTTAAATGCAGTTGGCACATACAAAGCCTCATTGAACCTAACCGATGGGCAATTGCTAAACGAACTGCCACACTTTCTTGCAAAAGAGCCCGGGAAATGGTTCAAGGCATTGAGCTCCCACATCACATCATGGGCTCAATTCTGTCAACTGTTTAAGACAGTTTTTCTGCCCTCCGACAACCAAGAACGCATCCTGAGAGGAATTTTAGATCGTGTTCAGGCTCAGGACGAACCACTCCCAACCTTTGTTGCCCACATGTTGAGTGAGTTTGACAAACTGAAGAGTCCTCCACCTGAAAAAGATAGAATCGACCTAATTAGTAAACATGCTCTTGAAAAATACAGAGTTGCCCTGTATGGCGCTAATGTCACTTCTGTAATGGACCTGCTGCTACGTGCTCATGAGCTTCACTCAGTGCTTGGACCACAAAGACCACAGCCTGCTTTATGTAGCAAAGACAACTATAAGCCTGAACCTTACTGCTTCAAATGCTCTCAGCCAGGGTTCACCACACGCACCTGCCCAAACTGTAACACCCAACCTCATTTGCCACAACGAGCCTCGAACACCGCTAGGCATGGCCCAGTCCAGCCATTGCCGGCACCTGGCCCCTCTGACCCTGGCCATGAAAAGGTGGAATTAAGCAGCACCACATCCCAGCCACAATACAGGCAGTCGGGAAACTACAGGGGGGGGAGGACATTTCACAGAGGCCAACCTTCCCCCAGTTACTAACGGAGCCTCACACGCCCGATTCACTACAGGGTGGACACAGTCTTGGACACTTGGAAGACAATTTTTCACAAGTCCACTGGAATACCCCACTAAGAACGAAAGTGAACTTCAATGCTTCATCTGTGGATGCTACCCTCGACACGGGTGCTTCCCTCTCGGCTGTACGAACAGATCTCATTCAAGTAAATGACTCTCACCCTAGAAACACAAGTGAGTGGAATGGTCCTGCAGTTAACCTTGCCAATAATGCTCCCTGTATCCCTGACGGTGTTATTTGGCTCAATATTGGATTCATGAACAAGAACTTTTACCAGCGTTTTGCAATAATACCAGATTTGTCCTCTCCTTTCATTCTGGGAATGGATTTTATGGCAAGAGCTTCTGTTTCTATTCACATTCCCACTAGAACCGTCTACATTGAGGACATCCCCTGCCCACTCGCAGACGATGAAGAGGACCTTCAAAATGATTACTCACATTCACCTGGAACACTGATGTCTTTGGACTTGGTTCGCTCAGACTTAACAGCCAAACTGTCTGAAGCAAGTCTCTCAGAGAACAACAAGGATGCTTTACTTAATCTGCTCAGCAAGTTTAGCTCCTTGTTTGATGGTCAACTTGGTCGAACGGCTCTCACTGAGCACGCCATAGAGACTGGCAATGCAACACCTGTCAATCTCCCACCCTATCGCACGTCACCTGCTAAGAAACGTGTGATTGAAGAACAAGTACAACAAATGTTGAAGGACAACATCATTGAACCTTCCACAAGCCCTTGGGCAGCTCCTGTAGTCATTGTAAATAGAGCGGCCACGGAACCAAGGTTTTGTGTGGACTTTCGAGGGCTCAACCAAGTTACCCGAAAAGACTCTTATCACCTGCCTAGTGTAGATGAGTCTTTGGACTTTCTGGCAAGAGGAAAGTTTGTCTCGACATTGGACTTAGCGCGAGGCTATTGGCAGGTTGCTGTAGCAGAGGACTCGAAGCCTAAAACTGCCTTCATCTCTCACTGCGGTCTCTTCCAGTTTCGGGTGCTGCCCTTTGGGCTCTGCAACGCACCTGCAACTTTTCAGAGACTCATGAACTCTGTGCTTGCTGGCCTCATTTACAAAACGTGTGCAGTCTACCTGGATGACATTGTTATCGCCTCACCTACCTTTGAACAGCACTTAGTGGATCTTGAGGAGGTGCTGGGCAGACTCCAGGCTGCTGGCTTGTCATTGAAGCTCAAAAAGTGCCAATTCTGCCTCGATGAATTCACCTTTCTCGGGTACCGCATCACATCATCAGGTGTTAAGCCCGATCCGGACAAAGTAAAGGCGGTTAAGGAGTTTGATACCCCAACCTCAGTGAAACACGTCCGTCAGTTCCTTGGCTTGACTGGCTATTATCGACGCTTCATTCAGAATTATGCCCGCCATGCCGAACCTCTTCACGCCATCACCAGAAAGGACAATGCTTTCCACTGGGACGACAGCTGTCGAAGGGCCATGGACACTTTGAAGGATCATGTCACATCAGCCCCGATCCTGTCATTTCCAGACTTCAACCGTCCCTTTTCCATTCACGCCGATGCATGTGACATTGGTCTTGGGGCAGTGTTGATGCAAAAGGATGACAAGGGTCGTGAGTACGTTGTGGCTTTTGCTAGTCGCTCCCTTCACAAAGCTGAACTCCCCTACTGCACTTCAGAGAAGGAGTGCCTCGCTGTGATATGGGCTCTGGAACACTTCCGCCCGTATGTTGAAGGTGTTCATGTTACTATCTTCACTGACCACAACAGTCTCAGGTGGCTCATGTCTCGTCAAAACCCAACGGGCCGACTCGCCCGCTGGTCACTTCGTTTGCAGGACTTTGATTTCACAATAGTGCACAAACCTGGTGCACAAAACAAAGTTCCCGACGCACTGTCACGCAACCCTTTGCCTCTGACCTGTGACAGGCCGACTGATCTTTTACCAGATCATGCTGTTATGGGCAGCCTGGACATTCGTACTCTGCCCCCCGTCATTCTGGCTGACCGTTCACAATTGAGACAGCTGCAGTTAGACGATCACGTCACAGGTCCACTCCTCAGAGACATTGAAGCAGACTCTCTGAACAGCTCGGACAATGCCACCTTGTTACAGTATGTTGTGTATGACTCTCTTTTGTATCACAGGGAACCCAAGTCCACATGTGCTTTGCACCCTTTGAAAGAGCTGAAACGGTTTGCCCCTACTTCCTTGAGAGGCACCTTGCTGGACTATTACCATGACCACCCCACAGCAGGTCACTTGGGTGTTTCTAAGACATTGGCTAGACTGCGTTTTAGGTTTTTCTGGCCCAAAATGGCAGCTGATGTGAAACGCTATGTGATTTCATGCTCAGTGTGCCAACTCACCAAGCCAAGTCAGAAAAAAGCAGCCGGTCTTATGGTTCCCATTGTCCCCCAGAAACCCTGGGAGTATGTGGGTGTGGATTTTGTTGGGCCACTTCCCCGCACCCCCACTGGTAATGCTTATTTGATCGTGTTTGTTGACTATTTGACTAAATGGGTTGAAGCCAGTGCTGTCAAAGAAGCTACATCTCAGGTAGCAGCTGGTAAATTCGTCACTGACATTTTTGCTAGACATGGTACACCCACTTACCTGATTTCTGACAGAGGGTCTCCTTTTGTGAGTGAGCTTTTTGAACATGTTGTTTCTGCATTAGGCTCGGTGCACAGACTCACTACGACATATCACCCTCAGACAAATGCTACTGAACGCGTCAACCGGACTCTGAAAACTGCAATCCGCGCTTATGTAGGTGATAAGCACACATCATGGGACAAGTTTCTCCCTCAGATTTGCTTTGCTCTGCGCACCGCCCCTCATGACAGTACAGGTTTGACTCCTGCCATGATGCTTTATGGTCGTGAGTTAGACACCCCGCTTGACCTTATCACTCAGCCTTCTACAGCAGGTGTTGATGAACCGGGTGTGCCTTACCCTGAGACTCTGAGAGCCTCCCTGCAGGAAGCTCACGACCACGCCAAAGCAGCTTTGGACTATAGCCATGACAGACAAGAACATTACTATGACTTGAGACATCGACATGCCACGTTTCGTGTTGGTGACCTTGTGAGAGTTAAGACGCACCCCAGGTCAGATGCTCAGTCTAACTTTACTGCTAAACTTGCACCACTGTTTCAGGGACCATTGTGTGTATCTCAGAGACTCAGTGATGTTAATTACAGGCTCACTTGGGTGGACTCCGGTGTGGATGCAGGTGTTTATCATGTTGTGAACATGCAACCGTTCCATACCTGGGACTCTCTCACTTCCAAAGAACATTCTGTTTCATCGCCTGCCGAGAGAGAGACCGCAGAGGGTCTGAACTCTGACTCTCAGGCCCACCCTGGCCCCCCTGCAGACACTGACATTGGCTCTGAGCCATTCCCCTTTGATTTACCAGACATTGACTCTTCTTCTGGTGTGGGCGCTGTTCCAGAGAGTGTTTCACCCAGATCTGTCCAGCACCCAGCTGCTGGTGGACATTACAATCTCAGGCCCAGACGTTGCCCCAGAGTTACGTCTGGCTGGAGCAACAAAAGATGGACTAATGATTTTCACACAACCAGGCTTGATCTGAAGTGAAATGTTCTGGTTAAACCTGTTTGATGTTGTCTTGTTGCATTGCTACTTTGAGTCATGATATGTAGATGTTTCTGTTTGCTCTACTTAATCCAGTTTTATGGCTCTTTAGTGCGTTAAGGTTCATTCTTGGCATTTACTTTAAAAACAAAAAAAAGGAAAAAGTGAAAAAACTAAGAAGACTGATTTTCCACTGTACATATTCGTCTTATTTTCACCAATTTCATTTTTAAATGGTCTTTTGCCCTGTGTGTGTGCACCAATCTTAGCTGTAACCTCTATGTATAGGGTACTGTTAGGTGTGGTGTGTGTTTTTTCAGCTGTGTACGGCTGAGGACAGCCTTTTTCTCACCAGGGGGGACTATGTAACAGTTGCTATCGTAATGCAGTGTATCACCACATGGCGGCGCCTCCTGTCTCACGACTGGTGTCACCCCCTTTTTGTTCTTCTTCGCACTCCTCCTGTAATGGATGCTCCCGTGTGTACGCGGACTAGTGTGCTCTTCAGTAATGTGTGGTAGAGGTAGCACTTATTTTTGATATTGTAAATAAATGAGTACTTTTTGGAAAGTCAGAAGCTGTTGCTCATTCGCTATCCACCTGCACACCTCCGCGGCTGGCTTCATCTCCACCGCATGTTACAGTTACCACAATAATAACGTAGTTACTGTAACGCGTTACTTAATAACGCGTTAGTCCCAACACTGCTGGTCAGTCACAGGAGCACGTTCAGTGAGAGACTGAGATTACCGAAAAGCACCACTGAACGACACAGGAAATCTTTCCTGCCTGTGGCTCCCTGTACAACGCATCCACTTAACACACTGGTTACTGCTGGGGGCGATCGTGGCTCAAGAGTTGGGAGTTCGCCTTGTAATCGGAAGGTTGCCGGTTCGAGCCCCGGCTTGGACAGTCTCGGTCGTTGTGTCCTTGGGCAAGACACTTCACCCGTTGCCTACTGGTGGTGGTCAGAGGGCCCGGTGGCGCCAGTGTCCGGCAGCCTCGCCTCTGTCAGTGCGCCCCAGGGTGGCTGTGGCTACAATGTAGCTTGCCATCACCAGTGTGTGAATGTGTGCGTGAATGTGTGGATGACTGGATATGTAAAGCGCTTTGGGGTCCTTAGGGACTAGAAAAGCGCTATATAAATACAGGCCATTTACCATTTACAACTACACGTTTCTTTTCCAGCTATTTATTTATGAGTGACTTATGTATGTATATATATGTATATATTGTACTATTCTTAGTTAGCGTATTGTCTGTCTTGTCTTAATGTTGGTTTATAATGGAGCACTGTAACAAAAAATTATTTCCCCCAGGGATCAATAAAGTATTGTGATTCTGATTAACCTGTGTGCGACTGAGGCAGCTGCTGCGCTTGGATTTTGTTCTTTTGTGGAATAAAGTTTTGTGTTTTTTAACTGGGAAGTACAAGCTTTTCGGAGCTGAACACCTGCCGTGTTGTGCCAAAAAGTGATTTCCAATGTTTCTGTGTGTTTTTTTTGTGAGTAATATTTTACGTATGTTGGTAAATAGACTTTGGTGAACAGAGGGGTTATATATAAAATTTAAAAATTACATGTTTTTCAAGTATCTTTATAACTCCGTGTTATTGTACTTACATTATAACCAATCCGGTCCTTTTTGTCCACTTGAAATATGTTTACAGAACTGTTGTTATATGTGTTGCAATATCTGCTGTCCTCTTGGCCAGATTAAAAATGTGTTTTTTAACAGTAATGTCAAGGAGATTTATTTAACTGGAAAAATAAAGGATATATAAAAGGCACTGCCAAAAACTGATTGCCACGTCTACCTTGTGACAGGAATGTTGTTTGTGGCTCAAGTTGGCTTGATGTCATTCATGAGGGAAACATTTGACATGTATTTCAGCTATTAGAGACCAACAAGTTATTTATAGCAGTTTAAATACGAGCAATCAGTTTTGGGCATAACACCGGAACACCACGCATACACACTCATTCTGGGCCATTCATTCAGCAGTGTCAATAAAGATTCACCAAAACAGTCAGTTATGACGTCATCTTCGTGCGGCCTCCCGGAAGTGCGCGCTGGAGTCAGAATGGCGCAGAAGTGGATCGGCGGCTGCAGCTCAGGTGTTGTTTGATGACAAATTCACCGAAAATCACCGGAAACCGGAGACCGGAGCGCGAGGTGGACGGGGATCTCGCGGAGGACACGCGCCGCCGTCGGGGACGCACACACGCGCAGTGAGTGTCCGCTACGCTTTGCGAGCCCCGCGGCTAGCATGCTAACGTGTTGAGTCACGGGGGTCCAAGTCCGCGAGCAGCCTCGCCGCGAGCTTCGGAGCACCCCAGGCCCGCCCGCAGGAGCCCTCCCGGCGGCCACGCTGCCGCGGAGAAATTCAGAGGACCGCTAGCCTGTTAGCACTGCTCTTCCTATGTTAGCATGCTAACAGAGAAGCTAGCCGTCCGCTCAGGGGAGCCGGGGTCCACCTGACGTCATCAATGTGTTTGTCTTTGTTGTGGGAGTTTAATCACGTGGTTCACCGCGTCGCTGTCGCCCGTGCTCCTCACCTGAGTTCACAGGTTGCTTAGTTATTCCGCCACCAGGAGGGGCTGATCAGAGTGACGTCATCCGACATAGCTGGACTCATCTCCACAAGGGGTGGGACAGAGGTCCAGGTAGCTCATGTGAACATGCAGGTTATATAGCAATCAGAAGTTTGGTGGTTTGAGCCCTGGGTGCCAAAGTGCCTTTGAGCAAGACACTGAACCCTGAGTTACTCTTTAGGTGTGTGTGTGTGCTTTAAAGTGCTTTGAGCACTCCAGTAGTTGAATCAGACCTGTCCATTTACAGACAGCTGTTAGTCAAAGAGGCTACGCCCCCAATAATGCAGGTTATTACCCAGGCATGTTTTCCACACCCTGTCAGGTGTTAAACATGGCCGTCTGTGGGACAGAGTCAGAGAGACTTTATTTATCCCCAAGGGACAATTAAGATGCAGACAGAGGCCCAAATACAGTGGGCCTCTGTTGGGTGTCAGAGGGATCGCAGCAGAGGTTGCACACCTGCAGGCCAGGTGAGACTTGACCAGCCTGAGCCTCTGTGTTTTCAGACAAAGATCTAGGAGGCGGGGCTTAAGATCCTATTTAGGCAATTTTAACACAGATTACAGGTTTTATTATTACCTATCAGCTGACATAGACTCTGTGGCCCAATCGGCTCTTCCACAAGCTGGAAACAGATGCAGAACAGGTGATGTTTCCTCTGGTTTTTTTACGTGCATGTTGTCAGTGTGCAGCTTCTTCTGGAAAGCAGTAAAAGATGCCCAGCAGCTAAGACTGCATGTGATGCTCCTGCTGAGTCACTGCAAACAGTGAACACACCTGTTCAGCCAATCACATTAATGCCCTCTGATTTGATTTCAGGTCTCCTTTATCAGGCTGTGGGACAGGAAGTGTTCATGTTTCCATGGAAACAGCTGTAATGTGTAGCCGTCATCTTAGAGACAAAGAGCAGCACTGAGTGCGCTCAGACACCAAATCATTCGCTGTAAATCAAATTTTATTCTCCCGCTCTGTGCTGAAGATTCTGCTGCTTCAGCTCTCAGATCATCATCATCATCCTTGATCATGGCTTTGATTGGTGCAAGCAGCATTCACAGGGTCATTCTGTGAGGAGGAAGAGTCGCATGACATGCAGAATACCCCTGTTTCATGTGAGTGCACACTGAGCCTGAAGCAGAGAGCCCAGGTTATCAGAGAGAGTTAGCTCTGACTGAGGTTAGGTTTTGTTGATCTAGTTAACTCAAAGAAAGCCTGGATATGTTGCACCTCCTCCGTAGTCATGGCCCTCTTACAACAATTCACCTGAACAGGTGTTTGGCCCTCTGTTAGACAGGTGGAGACTGCATTAATGGTCGAAGCTCTGTCTGGACCCAGCTGTGTGTGTTTGTGTGTGTGTCAGCAGGTGATGGCGGAGCGACGAGGCGAGTGTTTGTGGAAGAAACACGTGGCGGAGCAACTCAAGCTTAGAGACCGAGAGCAGAGACAGGCCTTCGAGGAGATCATCCTGCAGTGTGAGACACACACTCTTTCTTTAACCCTCTGTACTCGGTAGAATTCCCTGGAATGTTCCAGTTTCCAGAGGTTCAGATAGAAATCTTAAAGTTATTTTAAGAACTGCTGTAAGGCAGCAGCTGTAAGTTGGTTTGAAGTCAAAGATCGCAAGTAGCTGAGCTATATATGAACATTTCTTCATCTTCCTCCTTAAGTCTGAAGTGAAGTCAGAGCTCTAAAGCAGCGGTCCCCAACCACCGGGCCTCGGACCGGTACCGGTCCGTGAGTCGTTTGGTACCGGGCCGCGAGAGTTGAGGCTCAGGTGTGAAATGTATGGTTTTCAGGGTTTATATCGGTTTTCAGCGTTATTTTGTTATCGTTTTTATCGTTTACTCGGTTTTCCTGGGTCTTTTCACGTGTGTTATGAATACATTTTCTTTTTTTGGTACCGGTACTAGTTTTATTTTGTTGTATTTAAAGGCCGGTCCGTGAAAATATTTTCGGGCATAAACCGGTCCGTGGCGCAAAAAATGTTGGAGACCGCTGCTCTAAGACACACAAACCTGCATGAACACACTCAGTTAGATTAATTCAATTCAATTTTATTTATATAGCGCCAAATCACAACATAAGTTGCCTCAAGGCGCTTCATAGATACAGAGAAAAACCCAACAATCATATGACCCCCTATGAGCAGCACTTTGGCGACAGTGGGAAGGAAAAACTCCCTTTTAACAGGAAGAAACCTCCAGCAGAACCAGGCTCAGGGAGGGGCGGGGCAATTTGCTGCGACCGGTTGGGGTGAGAGAAGGAAGACAGGATAAAGACATGCTGTGGAAGAGAGACAGAGGTTAATAACAGATATGATTCAATGCAGAGAGGTCTGTTAATACATAGTGAGCGAGAAAGGTGACTGAAAAACTCAATGCATCATGGGAATCCCCCGGCAGCCTACGTCTATTGCAGCATAACTAAGGGAGGATTCAGGGTCACCTGGTCCAGCCCTAACTATATGCTTTAGCAAAAAGGAAAGTTTGAAGCCTGATCTTGAAAGTAGAGATAGTGTCTGTCTCCTGAATCCAAACTGGAAGCTGGTTCCACAGAAGAGGGGCCTGAAAACTGAAGGCTCTGCCTCCCATTCTACTTTTAAATACTCTAGGAACAACAAGTAGGCCTGCAGAGCGAGAGCGAAGTGCTCTAATAGGGTGATATGGTACTACAAGGTCATTAAGATAAGATGGGGCCTGATTATTTAAGACCTTGTATGTGAGGAGCAGGATTTTGAATTCTGGATTTAACAGGAAGCCAAAACAGGAGAAATCTGCTCTCTCTTTCTAGTCCCTGTCAGGACTCTTGCTGCAGCATTTTGGATTAGCTGAAGGCTTTTCAGTGAGTTTTTAGGACTTCCTGATAATAATGAATTACAGTAGTCCAGCCTGGAAGTAATAAATGCATGAACTAGTTTTTCAGCGTCACTCTGAGACAGGATATTTCTAACTTTAGAGATGTTGCACAAATGGAAGAAAGCAGTCTTACATATTTGTTTAATATGTGCATTGAAGGACATGTCCTGGTCAGAAATGACTCCAAGGTTCCTCACAGCGTTACTGGAGGCCAAGGTAATGCCATCCAGAGTAAGAATCTGCTTAGATACCATATTTCTAAGATTTTCAGGGCCGAGTACAATAACCTCAGTTTGATCTGAATTAAGAAGCAGAAAGTTAGCGGCCATCCAGGTCTTTATGTCTTTTAGACATTCCTGCAGTTTAACTCATTGGTGTGTGTTATCTGGCTTCATGGACAGATAGAGCTGGGTGTCATCAGCATAGCAGTGTAAATGTATGCTATGTCTTCTAATGATGCTGCCTAAGGGAAGCATGTATAATGTAAACAGAATTGGTCCTAGCACTGAACCCTGTGGAACTCCATAATTAACCTCAGTGTGTGAAGAGGACTCTCCATTTACATGCACAAACTGGAGTCTATTAGATAGATATGATACAAACCACTGCAGTGCAGTACCTGTAATACCTACAGCATGTTCTAATCGCTCTAATAGGATATTATGGTCGACAGTATTGAATGCTGCACTGAGGTCTAGCAGGATTAGACCCACATGACTACGCCCTGCCAAACAACAGCAGGAGCTGATTAGAAGCTAGGCTTGAGTGTCCTAAAAATCACACTTCCACTCTGATGAAGAATGACTACGTTCTCAGTTCGACTCGTGTTGGTCACCAAGTGTCCAACAACGTAAGCTCCACTGACAGCAGCTAACAGCAGTTAGCAGAGGCCGTCGGCAGCACAGAGCAGTGTGCCCACAGAAGCACTCAGCGACACATCAACTCATCGCAGTGAAGCCTTTCAGAGCTCTGCTTCGTAGGTTGCTGTGGTGACGCCCCCTTGACATTAACACGGTGCTGACTCCCATGTTGGATTTAAACATGGCTGCAGCTCACACACCTGTACAGCTGACTGGAGCTGTCGTGTCGGCGCTCAGGAGGACCTGACTAACCCTGAGTGCAGCTGACAGAAGGAAGCTCCACCCACACACTTGTCAGCCACCTACAGCGTAGCGTCCATGTTGTTTGAGTTGTCATAGTTGTTGATGTATTGATGGGTTTTCAGATAACCGTCTCCTGGAGAAGGCGGACCTGCAGGCTGTTCTATCGGAGCGTTACCAGGCCGACAAATATGACGTTCAGAGAGGCCACGAGTCCAGGTGAGTGTAAGGCGTGCTGGTGTGTGCTGTCACTCGTCGGCGTGTTGTCTAACGTGTCTCTGTGTCCCGTGGCAGTGCGGCGGACTCGAGTCGCAGCGACGCTCTGCAGCAGGAGATGGCTCAGATGAGGATTCGGCACCAGGAGGAGCTGACGGAGCTGCACAAGAAACGAGGCGAGGTGAGTGCTTGCCGGCATGCCGCCAAGCCTGAGGCGTGTGTGCGGGGAGGCGGGGTTAGGGGGACGTACAGGTGCAAGTTACTGAGCTGTGTTAGTGCACACGGTAAGGGAAAACCTGGAGTGTTTCCTGTGTGACACGCTCAGTTTGCTCCTCAATAATCCGGCAACAGAGTGACTACTCGCAGCGCCGTGACATTGTTTTAAACAGACAGTGGATGGAGGCTGCTTTGCGTGTTTGCCGACGCGCTGTGGCCGCTCACATGTTGGTGGTGAAACAAGGCTCTGCTTCACCCACACACCGCTGGCCCACCCAAGACTGAAGTGCCTCTTTGTGCCACGCCCACTGCTTAAACCGCCGCCAGGTCTGTTTTCCTGAAGCTGCCTGAAACAGGTGAGGATGACAGGACGTCAGTCGCAGGGACGTGCTCGCAGTTCTGATCATGTGAGGGAATTCGCAACTAATCACATGATTCCTGACCATCACTAACAGGAAGTGATGTCACAGTGATAGTTGATACTTTCTGTCAGCTGACATCCTCTGACTCATGGAAACTCTGAGCTGCTGACATGTGACACACGAGGCTTTATAGCAGGAAGTGTGAATGTTTGACTTTCAGTTCTCTCTCCTGCTGCAGCTCATCACAGTGAGCGAGGGCTGGTGGAGGTGCAGTCGTGTGCTGGAGAGCTCCACCTCTGAATACTGAGTGCTGATGGCGATGATGTCACAGCTCCAAATGGAGCGTAAAGCTGTTTCTGGCTTAATTTAGTACATCCTAATTTGCTGGTTGTTGTCATAACAATGCGTCCGAGCGAAATAATTAGTGTGCGTCACAAACGCTACAACAAAGGTCGATAGCGTTTCTCCAGACTCAGGGGAACACTCATCGAGTGACGCCACTGACCAGCGAATCGGTGACATGTAGTCTGATGACGACACATTTTAGTACCTGCTCAGTTCACTTGGAACCCCGTTCGTACAGGTACTACAGAAGTATCTGGTACTACGAAGGTACCACGTCCTATGACCTAATGCAAAACCTTGAAAAGCAAAGACCAAGACAGACTTTTAATTAGACTCAATCAAGAACCCACCCACCACTTTAATCACACTCTAGATCTTGTTTTAACATATGGCATAGAAACTGAACATTTAAGTGTTTCCTGAAAACCCTCTCCTGTCTGATCATTTCCTGATAACATTTACATTTACAATAATTGATTACACAGCGGTGGAATGCCAGGTATGGAACGCCAGGACTGCCATAATGAATTAATTAAATACACCATTAAATAATTAATTAAATGTGGCAATAATTAATTAAAATTGGAATTAATTAAATAAATAAATAGTTATGACACATGTAATTAATTAATTATTGACACATTTAATTAATTATTGACACATTTAATTAATTATTTAATGATATATTTATTTATTTCATTTTGGCAGTCTTGGCGCCTGGCTCTCATCATGAAATAATCTGTCAGCCTCACCCATCAAACTCAGGGGGCGGGGTTAACGCTAATCGAGTCAAAACCATTGCTTTGGCCTGGTGGCCATTGTTTCTAGCACACAACAACCGGCATGTAGAAGCTAACAGAACTGAACTTTGAAAAACCCTGTTTGTGTGTCACCAAATACCGTTTTAATATTTTTTTAGCCGAGAATGTAGTGGTTTAATCTTCATGTGTCTGGTCGGTTTGTCAAGATACAGCCTCTTTGCAAAAGTGTTTCGATGATTTCGGAGATGTCTGCCCAGTCTCACGGCAAAGCGTGGGATAAATGGCCTGGCCTGTATTTATATAGCGCTTTACTAGTCCCTAAGGACCCCAAAGCGCTTTACATATCCAGTCATCCACCCAGTCACGCACACATTCACACACTGGTGATGGCAGCTACATTGTAGCCACAGCCACCCTGGGGCGCACTGACAGAGGCGAGGCTGCCGGACACTGGCGCCACCGGGCCCTCTGACCACCACCAGTAGGCAACGGGTGAAGTGTCTTGCCCAAGGACACAACGACTGAGACTGTCCGAGCCGGGGCTCGAACCGGCAACCTTCCGATTACAAGGCGAACTCCCAACTCTTGAGCCACGATCGCCCGGGATAGACCCGTTCGCCTCGCAAGCAATCCCACCGACAAAGCGCAGGCCCCGGTACACAGCTGTAATAACCCCCGCTGACTTCTTTTACTGAGGTTATATTTTTCGATGTTTTATTTCCTGATGTTCTTATGTGTCCTACGTGTTTCAGTCGCCAATTCTGAATTATAACTAACATTAAAAACATGTTTAAGGAGGAGAGAGAGCAAATAAATCTGTTTAACATCTGATCTTTGGGTTTTTGTTCAGTAATCAGCGTGACCTGTGTATAAACACATAAAAGAGATAACGTTGGTGTTTCCGTCATGTAGTAACTGCTGGCTTTAACTGTACAAAGGTTGTTCGACACTATGAAACACATACAGACTTCATGATGTTCGGCTAATATTTTTATTGTGAATATTAATCATGCTGACCTCGCTCTGTACACCACGCAGCGAGGTCAGCATATCCACGATATCCTCAGCTCCATGAGTTAACACAAAGTTTCCCAGCTGACTATCTAACTTCCAACTATTCCAGAGACGTGAAAATATACAGCATAAAGAAAAGTGTAAGAGACTCAGCAGCAGATTAGAATAACAGTTATACATTTAATAAATCACCAAATGAATCCAAGAAACGAGCAAACCTGTTCCGACAATTTGAATTTGTATTCCCTCAGCTGCAGACTCGCTGCTGTTTAAATGTTTGAGAGGAAGATTAGATATAAAAAACGTCAAACATAGACTCAGTCTGCCTTCACATTTGATATGAGGCCAGCACGTATAGTGGCCTCAGCAGGCTATTACTGAAATACACGTGCTATATCATAAACTATGATATAAACAGGGAGGTCCTATTAACATGTTTAGTTTTAAAGGACACCTTCCTGCCTTTAGTCTCATTCATGAGCAGTATTCGTTTTCTTCTAACATCCAGAAGTCTGCACAATGTGTTTCATAGTTTGTAACAAGCCTTTGACAGGTAAACATAACATGACCGAAAAAGCAAAAAAAAAAAAAAAAAAAAAAAGAGAGAGAGAGAGTGTTGACATAAGAAGAGAAAATGCTCTCAATTATGGAGACAGACAAATGGTTCATTTATGTTTGATGTGTGTTTATTCCTCCCTAAATATCGTCGGTGAAGTTTGCCATGCATGTCAGATTTTCCTGCGCATTTTTATACCTCTGCCAACAGAGAGAGAAAAAAAATCACATTCTAACAGACAGCTGGTGCTTAGAATACAGTTGAATAACTATTAAAAAACAGATGATATTTAGATGATAGTTCAGTCTAACACATGTGCCAGTGAACCATTAAACGTCTGTGAAACTATGCAGTTATGAAACGTAACTTTAACCTCAGCCAAACCGATTTGCTCAGTTGTAAATAAAACAGCGAAGTAAACGTGACCCGACAGACAGAACCTGAGTGAATGAAGTCCAGCGTTTAACCACTGAGAGCTAAAACTCAGCTGAGGTTTGAAAGCTGTGTGCCGGTGATTGGACATCAGCCGCTGATAAAGCTGTTCGCCTATAAAGTGCTCTGTAAGGAAACGAGCTCCAGCAGCTCTGCGCTCGGGGAAAACACTATATTTACTTATCTTGTGCAGAAAAATGCGCTGACATTGCGTTATATCGAGCACCGGCTGCCCAGTTAAACTGTGACTATCACCAGGTAACTAGGCGTGTTTCTTGAATTAGCAGCAGGTGTTAAACAGCTGACAGATGAGGAGGAGGATGCATGCAGGTAAACTGAGGGTCTGTTGAGCTGATCGCTGGTTTCGTGAGAAAAATGTCAGCTCGTTCTTTATGTTACAGAAGCACAGAGACACAAGACCAGGCGGAAAGAGACGATTGTTCGGTGAAAATGAGAATCTGCAAATGCAACATGTGGAACACGGAGAGTGGAAAATGTAAACAAACCGGTTAACGTAACCCCCTGGGTGCACTCTGCATGCTAATTGTTAGCAGAGCGAGTGAAATCTCGGAAAACATCTGAGCACTTTTGCAAACATGTTCTATGTTGACAACCTGACCAGACGTACGTCGCGACATTCGCGGCTAAAACACTGTTAAAAGTGTAGCTGGTGACAGAAAAACGGGGTATTTTAAAACTACACCACCACCATTGCTGCCTGTGATTTGATCTGCATTCTGGGATAACTGGCTGCCCCAAGTCTACACAAGCAATCGATTATCTAGGATCGACCTGTTTTGACTTACTTTGCACGGCAACCAATCAAATGTTAGAGAAGCTGCATGGGCAGCGTTAACCCCGCCCCCTGAGTTTGATGGGTGAGGCTGACAGATAAAATTATTTCAAGATGAGAGCCAGGCACCAGGACTGCCAAAATGAAATAAATAAATATATCATTAAATAATTAATTAAATGTGTCAGTAATTAATGAAATGTGTCAATAATTAATTAAAATGTGAAATACATAAATAATTAATTAAATGTGGCAATAATTAATTAAAATGTGAAATACATAAATAATTAAATGTGTCAATAATTAATTAATTACATGTGTCATAACTATTTAATTAATTAATTCCAATTTTAATTAATTATTGCCACATTTAATTAATTATTTAATGGTGTATTTAATTAATTCATTATGGCAGTCCTGGCGTTCCATAGCCAGGACCTATATAATGAATTAATTTAATACACCATTAAATAATTTATTAAATGTGGCAATAATTAATTTAAAATTAATTAAAATTTTAAATTAATTAAATAAATATTATTGACACATTTAATTAATGATTTAATGTTGTATTTATCCATCCATCCATCTTCATCCGCTTTATCCGGGGCCGGGTCGCGGGGGCAGCAGCCTAAGCAGAGAAGCCCAGACCTCCTTCTCCCCAGCCTCCTCCTCCAGCTTATCCGAGGGAACACCAAGGCGTTCCCTGGCCAGCCGAGAGATATAATCTCTCCAGCGTGTCCTGGGTCTGTTGATCGTCAGTCCTGCTGCTTCACACTCTGCTGCGAACCATTCTAGTGCGAGCTGGAGGCCATCACCCGATGAAGCCAACAGAACCACATCATCCGCGAAAAGCAGAGATGAGATTCTGAGGCCACCGAAGTGAAAGCCCTCCGCCACTTGGCTGCGCCTAGAAATCCTGTCCATAAAAATTATGAACAGAACCGGAGACAAAGGGCAGCCCTGGCGGAGCCCATCACCCACCGGGAACGAGTCCGACTTATTGCTGGCAATGCGAACCAAGCTCTTGCAACGGTTGTATAGCGATCGAATGGCCCGTAGCAATGGGCCAGACACCCCATACTCCTGCAACACCTCCCACAGGACACCCCGAGGGACACAGTCGAATGCCTTCTCCAAGTCCACAAAACACATGTAGACTGGTTGGGCAAACTCCCATGCACCCTCAAGTATCCTTGAGAGGATAAAGAGCTGGTCCAGTGTTCCGCGACCAGGACGAAAACCGCATTGTTCCTCCTGTATCCGAGGTTCGACTAACGGACGAACTCTCCTTTCCAGCACCCTGGCATAGACTTTCCCAGGGAGGCTGAGGAGTGTGATTCCCCTGTAGTTGGAACACACCCTCCGGTCCCCTTTCTTAAAGATAGGGACCACCACCCCGTTCTGCCAGTCCAGGGGTACTGCTCCTGATCTCCACGCAACATTGTAGAGGCGTGTCAACCAGGACAGCCCTACAACGTCATTCCATTTGGGCTGTTGATACCTGTCAGCTGCCTCCGGAGTCCCACAGGCTAACCAAGCCAGATAGGACTCCTTCTTCAGCCTGGTGGCTCCCCTCACCTCTGGTGTCCACCATTTGGTTCGGGGATTACCACCACGGCAGGCACATTGGCCACAGCTCAATGCAGCAGCTTCAGCATTGGAGACGTTGAACATGGTCCATTCGGACTCAATGTCCCCAGTCTCCCTCGGAATGCTGTTGAAGCTCTGCCGGAGGTGTGCGTTGAAGATTTCATGGACTGGGGCCTCTGCTAGACGTTCCCAGCACACCCTCACTACGCGTTTAGGTGCACCAGGTCTGTCCAGCGTTCTCCCCCGCCACCTGATCCAACTCACCACCAGGTGGTGATCAGTTGACAGCTCAGCCCCTCTCTTTACCCGAGTGTCCAGAACATATGGTCGCAGGTCTACTGATACGATTACAAAATCGATCATCGACCTGCGGCCTAGAGCGTCCTGGTGCCACGTGCACTTATGGACACTCTTATGTTCGAACAAGGTGTTCATTATGGCTAAACTGGGATTTGCACAGAAGTCCAATAACAAAACACCACTCGGGTTCAGATCAGGGAGGCCGTTCCTCCCAATCACGCCCCTCCAGGTCTCGCTGTCATAACCCACATGAGCATTGAAGTCTCTCAGCAGGACAACAGTCTCCAGGTGGAGCACCTTCCAGCACCCCACCCAGGGACTCTAAGAAGGCTGGGTACTCTGAACTGCCACTCGGCGCATAAGTGCAGATGACAGTCAGGACCCATTACCCGACCCTAAGGCGCAGGGAACAAACCCTCTCATCCACCGGGAAGAACCCCAACGTACCGGCAGCAAGCCGAGGGGATATTAGAATACCCACCCCAGCCCACCGCCTCTCACCAGGGGCAACTCCAGACTGAGACAGAGTCCAGCCCCTCTCCAGGAGACTGGTTCCAGAGCCCAAGCCATGCGTAGAGGCGAGCCCGACTATATCTAGCCGGTACCTCTCAACCTCACGCACTAACTCAGGCTCCTTCCTCACCAGAGAGGTGACATTCCATGTCTCAATTGCC
Source organism: Maylandia zebra (assembly GCF_041146795.1). Taxonomy (NCBI): domain Eukaryota; kingdom Metazoa; phylum Chordata; class Actinopteri; order Cichliformes; family Cichlidae; genus Maylandia; species Maylandia zebra. Next base: position 40,355,736 of record NC_135180.1, on the reverse strand, counting down.
AGTCTTGGTAGCCGGGGATCAGTTCGCCAGGGCCTCCGCTCCTGGCCACCGCCCAGCACACAATGCACCCGACCCATATGGCGCCTCCTGCGTGTAGTGGGCCTGCGGGAGGATGGGCCCATGTCCCCTTTTCGGGTTGTGCCTGGCCGGGCCCCATGGACTAAGGCCCGGCCACCAGAAGCTCGCCCTCGGGCACCCTCCCCGGGCCTGTCTCCAGGACGAGGCCCTGGTAACCCTATCCCTGGCAGGGTAAACTGTTCCCTCGATGTTTTCTTCATAAGGATCTTCTGAATCGCTCCTTGTCTGGTCCCTCACCCAGGACCAATTTGCCATGGGAGACCCTACCAGGGCAAAAGCCCCTGGTAGGGTCTCACATGGTCTGGGACACACAGACCCTCCACCACGATAAGGTAGCGATTCACGGAGAGAATTGTATTGTTGTATTTAATTAATTCATTTTGGCACACTTGACTCCTTCAGGTCTCACCATAAAATCATTTGATCTGTCACCCATCAAACCCAGGGGGCGGGGTTAACGCTGATCGAGTCAAAACCGTTGCTTTGGCCTGGTGGCCATTGTTTTTGAAGGCGTTTCTGCACACCAACAACCAGCATGTTGAAACTAACATTTACTGAGGTTATATTTATCGGGATTTTATTTCCTGATGTTTGTATGTGTCCTACGTGTTTCAGTCGCCAATTCTGAATTATAACTAACATTAAAAACATATTTAAGGAGGAGAGAGAGCAAAAAAATCTGATTAACATCTGATCTTTGTGTTTTTGTTCAGTAGTCAGCGTGACCTGCCTATAAATACTTACTTAGTACTTAGTTCCTCCTACGCCGAGCGGCGCATCAGGCAGCTAGTGATCTCCATCGATGTCGGTCAGCAGCGACTGCTTCAGCTTCGTCCCAGGCAATGTCGACAGTTCTCAGGTCGTCCATAAATGTTCGACGCCATGTGGTCTTTGGTCGGCCTTGCTTTCGCTTGCCAGTTCGTGGACGCCATGTCATGGCAATCTTAGCTGGGCGATGAGGGGGTAGGCGTAAAATATGTCCCGCAAAGCGAAAGCGTCTTTCTGCAACAACATCGGCTAATGGGCGGGTGCCTGCTCTTCGTAGGACCTCCTCATTTGTTATTCGGTCCCGGTAGGAAATTCTCAGGATTCGCCGCAAGCCACGTTGTTGAAGCACGTTCAGGTGTTGAATAGTTGCACTTGTTGAGCGCCAGGTTTCACTAGCGTAAAGTGCAGTAGGGAAGATAAATGCATAAACTTTATTAAAAGAGATAACGTTGGTGTTTCCGTCATGTGGTAACTGTTAGGTTTAACTGTACCAAGGTTGTTCGACACTGTGAAACACATACAGACTTCATGATGTTTGCCTCATATTTTTATTGTGAATATTAATCATGAGGGTAAACGGCCCTGTACACCACGGAGCGAGGTCAGCATCTCCACGATATCTTCAGCTCTCTGAGTTAACCGTTTCACAGCTGGGTCACATGAAAGTGTCGGCAGCATCAAACTAATCTGTCATCTACGAATAATTCACGGGTCATATCAATATTATTTTACAGAAAATCATCCTTATTACGGCCAACTATTCCAGAGATGTGAAAATCTACAGCATAAAGAACACAAAAATATAGCAACGCAACACTGTAACAGAGATGAACGCGTCAGTTTGTTACAGATCAAAGTGGAATGAAAGTGATTGGTTGAACAGGTGTTCGTGATCTGTGTTATCTGTGTTTTCATCAGCGTAAGAGACTCAGCAGCAGATTAGAATAACATTTGTACATTTAATAAATCACCAAATTAATACATGAAATGATCAAACCTACTCCGACAGTTCAGAATCAGAATACTATATTGATCCGTAGAGGAATTTATGTTGGTTACAGTTAGGGCTGCACAATTTTGCATAAAATAAGAATCACGATTTTTGTGCTTAGAATTGAGATCACGATTCTCTCACGATTTTCTTTTCCAATATAAACATTTATTGCACTTATTAACTGCACATCAACTTCGTAACAGTTGAGACTGAACATAAAAACAGTAAATGAACATAAAAATAAATGTCTCACATTTTGTCATTGCTGCAAAATGTACTGCTTGTAATTCCGTCTCGTGTTCGACGCTGCATGTATAGAGCAGGTACTGCAACAATAGAAAACTAGTTGCGGGACGGCACTGTGTAGCGTTTGTCTAGGGTGTTGATCATTTTCCTAAATCCCTCATTTTGCAGTGTTGATGGGAGCCATATCTTTAGCCAGGTGATAAGTGATAGCCTCCGTAATTTCTTTGTGCTTGCGGGAGTTCAGCGGGTATGGGGAAGCGCTGTATAAGGTTCCGTTATTGATGTTTGGGTGGTTGACCGGGACTGATTTTCTTCTGTCAGTTTCTTGACCTTTACAGCTTCGTCATCTCTCAGGTCTGGGCCTCTTTGCTTAGGCTGCTGCCCCCGCGAACCGGGGAAGCGGAAGAAGATGGATGGATAGATAGTATTCTGTAATGGAATACATTTTAAAAGTAACCTTCCCAACACTGCGGATGCGTTATCGTTGGGAATGTCCTGGTGCATCCATGATTTGGGGAAACACTCCTGGTATTCCTTCTGACTCCATACCAGTGCTGAGAGCTCATCGATTTTATTTGATATCGGCAGACACGGGTTGTACCTCCTCCTTGCTTTGAGCCACCGCTGTCTCACCGCCTCCTTCCTTCTTCTTTTCTGTCCTGCGTTCACATTTGATATGAGGCCAGGACATAGTGGCCGTGTCCTGTTTTAAGATCATACATGTAAAATTGTTGTCTGACCTGCGTCATTCCAGCCGCTCAGAGTCCGTGGTTACCATGGTTACGGCATAAGCAGCTGTGACGTAAACAGCTGGCACAGCGGAAACCTACCAGCGACATGAGTATTTACAGTGGGGCAAAAAAGTATTTAGTCAGCCACCGATTGTGCAAGTTCCCCCACCTAAAATGATGACAGAGGTCAGTAATTTGCACCAGAGGTACACTTCAACTGTGAGAGACAGAATGTGAAAAATAAATCCATGAATCCACATGGTAGGATTTGTAAAGAATTTATTCGTAAATCAGGGTGGAAAATAAGTATTTGGTCAATAACAAAAATACAACTCAATACTTTGTAACATAACCTTTGTTGGCAATAACAGAGGTCAAACGTTTACTATAGGTCTTTACCAGGTTTGCACACACAGTAGCTGGTATTTTGGCCCATTCCTCCATGCAGATCTTCTCGAGAGCAGTGATGTTTTGGGGCTGTCGCCGAGCAACACGGACTTTCAACTCCCGCCACAGATTTTCTATGGGGTTGAGGTCTGGAGACTGGCTAGGCCACTCCAGGACTTTCAAATGCTTCTTACGGAGCCACTCCTTTGTTGCCCGGGCGGTGTGTTTTGGATCATTGTCATGTTGGAAGACCCAGCCTCGTTTCATCTTCAAAGTTCTCACTGATGGAAGGAGGTTTTGGCTCAAAATCTCACGATACATGGCCCCATTCATTCTGTCCTTAACACGGATCAGTCGTCCTGTCCCCTTGGCAGAAAAACAGCCCCATAGCATGATGTTTCCACCCCCATGCTTCACAGTAGGTATGGTGTTCTTGGGATGCAACTCAGTATTCTTCTTCCTCCAAACACGACGAGTTGAGTTTATACCAAAAAGTTCTACTTTGGTTTCATCTGACCACATGACATTCTCCCAATCCTCTGCTGTATCATCCATGTGCTCTCTGGCAAACTTCAGACGGGCCTGGACATGCACTGGCTTCAGCAGCGGAACACGTCTGGCACTGCGGGATTTGATTCCCTGCCGTTGTAGTGTGTTACTGATGGTGACCTTTGTTACTTTGGTCCCAGCTCTCTGCAGGTCATTCACCAGGTCCCCCCGTGTGGTTCTGGGATCTTTGCTCACCGTTCTCATGATCATTTTGACCCCACGGGATGAGATCTTGCGTGGAGCCCCAGATCGAGGGAGATTATCAGTGGTCTTGTATGTCTTCCATTTTCTGATGATTGCTCCCACAGTTGATTTTTTTCACACCAAGCTGCTTGCCTATTGTAGATTCACTCTTCCCAGTCTGGTGCAGGTCTACAATACTTTTCCTGGTGTCCTTCGAAAGCTCTTTGGTCTTGGCCATGGCGGAGTTTGGAGTCTGACTGTTTGAGGCTGTGGACAGGTGTCTTTTATACAGATGATGAGTTCAAACAGGTGCCATTCATACAGGTAACGAGTGGGGGACAGAAAAGCTTCTTACAGAAGACGTTACAGGTCTGTGAGAGCCAGAGATTTTCCTTGTTTGAGGTGACCAAATACTTATTTTCCACCCTAATTTACGAATAAATTCTTTACAAATCCTACCATGTGAATTCATGGATTTTTTTTTCACATTCTGTCTCTCACAGTTGAAGTGTACCTCTGGTGCAAATTACTGACCTCTGTCATCATTTTAGGTGGGGGAACTTGCACAATCGGTGGCTGACTAAATACTTTTTTGCCCCACTGTATGTTTGTCATTGCAAAAGAACCGTCTGAATGGTTAACTGAAGTTAACTTGGCTATCTCAGATAACGGTAAACATAACATGATTGAAACATAAAAAAACACAAATCAACCTCATTTATTTTAGTTTAGTAAACAGATTCTCTCAGCTGTAAATAAAACAGCGAAGTAAACGTGACCCAACAGACAGAACCTGAGTGAATTAAGTCCAGTGTTTAACACTGAGAGTTAAACCTCAGGTGAGGTTTCAAAGCTGTGTGCTGGTGACATTCGCCTATAAAGTGCTCTGTAGGGAAACGAGCTCCAGCAGCTCGGCGCTCGGGGAAAACACTATATTTACTTATCTTGTGCAGAATTATGTGCCGACATTGCGTTATATCGAGCACCGACTGCCCAGTTAAACTGTGACTATCACCAGGTAACGTGAGCTGTGTCCCAAAACCTAGGCTGCATCCTTCGGGGGACCCAGCCTTCGTGGTCTAGATGGGCCGGGTCCTTCAGAGACCGAGAAGGCCGGAAGTGCGAAGCTGTGAAATTGGACAGTCTAGCCTTCAGATCTGTGTCACCGCTGTGTGGGTGTAGTTTAATGAACTCGGCCGTCTGCTCCTTGCTATCTAAATATAACAGGACACTGGCGTAAACTCTCGACCATCTCACACTTCTGTTTAATCAGTTTTCTGTTTGACATTTATTCAGCTGTGTGAAAACCACCCAATGGATTAATAAAGTTTTATTTTATCTAATCTAATAACTTTGATCTCAACCTAACCGATTTACTCATGAACAAATCAAACAGTGAAAAAAGCCCAACAATAACATTTTTAGGTTGTCTAAGTGACTTATATATCACGTTTAACCTGAGTAGCGAAAGACGGCGGTGATCTGAAAATGATGTGCCGGGAGTTGTGGGGTTCTCGGCGGCTCCAGTGACCCCCGAGCTCCCTTCAGCTATCGAGCTGGTGGGTAAGGCAAGGCAAGGCAAGTTTATTTGTATAGCACAATTCAACAACAAGGTGATTCAAAGTGCTTTACAGAGACATTAGAAACAAAAACAGACAAAAAGCATGATTTAAAATTGATTAAAACAAGCAAGCAAACAAACAAACTAATTAAGATAAGATAAGATAGAACTTTATTAATCCCTCGGGTGGGTTCCTCTGGGAAATTCGACTTCCAAAAAAAGCACAGCAACGACCGAAGTTACAGTTACAGAATTGTTTTATATATATATATATATATATATATATATATATATATATATATATATATATATATATATATATATATATATATATACACACACACACACACACACACACACACACACACACACACATATATAAATACAGAGACAAATATAAATAAAGTATACAAAGGGGATAAATAGAATAAATAGGAATAAAAAAATAAAAATACAAGTGAATTAACAAACAAACAAAAACAGTATATAAAATCAAAACGGATAAAATCAGTAGTTAAATGTAAGTTTTGAAGTTTAAGCTTAAAAGTAAAACAGTGTGGATTTGGTGCTTTATTCAAATGCAGCTGAGAACTATGGAACGCCAGGACTGCCATAATGAATTAATTAAATACACCATTAAATAATTAATTAAATGTGGCAATAATTAATTAAAATTGGAATTAATTAATTAAATAAATAGTTATGACACATGTAATTAATTAATTATTGACACATTTCATTAATTACTGACACATTTAATTAATTATTTAATGATATATTTATTTATTTCATTTTGGCAGTCCTGGCGCCTGGCTCTCATCATGAAATAATTTTATCTGTCAGCCTCACCCATCAAACTCAGGGGGCGGGGTTAACGCTGATCGAGTCAAAACCATTGCTTTGGCCTGGTGGCCATTGTTTCTAGCACACAACAACCGGCATGTGGAAGCTAACAGAACTGAGCTTTGAAAAACCCTGTTTGTGTGTCACCAAATACCGTTTTAATATTTTTTTAGCCGAGAATGTAGTGGTTTAATCTTCATGTGTCTGGTCGGTTTGTCAAGATACAGCCTCTTTGCAAAAGTGTTTCGATGATTTCGGAGACGTCTGCCCAGTCTCACGGCAAAGCGTGGGATAGACCCGCTCGCCTCGCAAGCAATCCCACCGACAAAGCGCAGGCCCCGGTACACAGCTGTAATAACCCCCGCTGACTTCTTTTACTGAGGTTATATTTATCGATGTTTTATTTCCTGATGTTCTTATGTGTCCTACGTGTTTCAGTCGCCAATTCTGAATTATAACTAACATTAAAAACATGTTTAAGGAGGAGAGAGAGCAAATAAATCTGTTTAACATCTGATCTTTGGGTTTTTGTTCAGTAATCAGCATGACCTGTGTATAAACACATAAAAGAGATAACGTTGGTGTTTCCGTCATGTAGTAACTGCTGGCTTTAACTGTACAAAGGTTGTTCGACACTATGAAACACATACAGACTTCATGATGTTCGGCTAATATTTTTATTGTGAATATTAATCATGCTGACCTCGCTCTGTACACCACGCAGCGAGGTCAGCATATCCACGATATCCTCAGCTCCATGAGTTAACACAGAGTTTCCCAGCTGACTATCTAACTGCCAACTATTCCAGAGACGTGAAAATATACAGCATAAAGAAAAGTGTAAGAGACTCAGCAGCAGATTAGAATAACAGTTATACATTTAATAAATCACCAAATGAATCCAAGAAACGAGCAAACCTGTTCCGACAATTTGAATTTGTATTCCCTCAGCTGCAGACTCGCTGCTGTTTAAATGTTTGAAAAGGAAGATTAGATATAAAAAACGTCAAACATAGACTCAGTCTGCCTTCACATTTGATATGAGGCCAGCACGTATAGTGGCCTCAGCAGGCTATTACTGAAATACACGTGCTATATCATAAACTATGATATAAACAGGGAGGTCCTATTAACATGTTTAGTTTTAAAGGACACCTTCCTGCCTTTAGTCTCATTCATGAGCAGTATTCGTTTTCTTCTAACATCCAGAAGTCTGCACAATGTGTTTCATAGTTTGTAACAAGCCTTTGACAGGTAAACATAACATGACCGAAAAAGCAAAAAAAAAAAAAAAAAAAAAAGAGAGAGAGTGAGTGTTGACATAAGAAGAGAAAATGCTCTCAATTATGGAGACAGACAAATGGTTCATTTATGTTTGATGTGTGTTTATTCCTCCCTAAATATCGTCGGTGAAGTTTGCCATGCACGTCAGATTTTCCTGCGCATTTTTATACCTCTGCCAACAGAGAGAGAAAAAAAATCACATTCTAACAGACAGCTGGTGCTTAGAATACAGTTGAATAACTATTAAAAAACAGATGATATTTAGATGATAGTTCAGTCTAACACATGTGCCAGTGAACCATTAAACGTCTGTGAAACTATGCAGTTATGAAACGTAACTTTAACCTCAGCCAAACCGATTTGCTCAGTTGTAAATAAAACAGCGAAGTAAACGTGACCCGACAGACAGAACCTGAGTGAATGAAGTCCAGCGTTTAACCACTGAGAGCTAAAACTCAGCTGAGGTTTCAAAGCTGTGTGCCGGTGATTGGACATCAGCCGCTGATAAAGCTGTTCGCCTATAAAGTGCTCTGTAAGGAAACGAGCTCCAGCAGCTCTGCGCTCGGGGAAAACACTATATTTACTTATCTTGTGCAGAAAAATGCGCTGACATTGCTTTATATCGAGCACCGGCTGCCCAGTTAAACTGTGACTATCACCAGGTAACGTGGGCGTGTTTCTTGAATTAGCAGCAGGTGTTAAACAGCTGACAGATGAGGAGGAGGATGCATGCAGGTAAACTGAGGGTCTGTTGAGCTGATCGCTGGTTTCGTGAGAAAAATGTCAGCTCGTTCTTTATGTTACAGAAGCACAGAGACACAAGACCAGGCGGAAAGAGACGATTGTTCGGTGAAAATGAGAATCTGCAAATGCAACATGTGGAACACGGAGAGTGGAAAATGTAAACAAACCGGTTAACGTAACCCCCTGGGTGCACTCTGCATGCTAATTGTTAGCAGAGCTAGTGAAATCTCTGAAAACATCTGAGCACTTTTGCAAACATGTTCTATGTTGACAACCTGACCAGACGTACGTGAGAATCTGCGAATGCAACATGTGGAACACGGAGAGTGGAATATGTAAACAAACCGGTTAACGTAAAAAAAGAAAAACAGTTAAGATGAAACACCGGGGCTGTGAGCTCGGTGCACTCTGTCAGCTGACTGTTAGCGGAGCAAGTGACATCTCTGACAACATCTGAGCACAAACATGTTGTATGTTGACAACCTGACCAGACGTGAAGATTACACCACGACATTCGCGGCTGAAACACTGTAAAAAAAGTGTAGCTGGTGACAGAAAAACGGGATATTTTAAAACTATACACCACCACCATTGCTGCCTGTGATTTGAAATGCATTCTGGGATACCTGGCTGCCCCAAGTCCACACATCCAATCGATTATCTAGGATCGACCTGTCTTGACTTACTTTGCACGGCAACCAATTAGATGTTAGAGAAGCTGCAGTGGCAGTGTTAACCCCGCCCCCTTAGTTTAATGGTGAGGCTGACAGATAAAATAAATTCATGGTGATAGCTGAAGGGGACAAAAGCGCCAAAATGAATTAAATAAATGCATCATTAAATAATTAATTAAACATGTCATAAATATTTATTTAATTAATGATTGCAACATTTAATTAATTATTTAATGGTGTAGGGTCTACCTGACAATGTGAAGCGCCCCGAGGCGACTGTTGTTGTGACGCTGTATTTAAAAAAAAAGAAAGAAAAAAGATTGAATTGAAAACTGCGCCGAGTCGATCCGAGTAGGTACAAAAGGGTCTTTGTGTTTGTGTGTATGTTGTTTCCTCTGACTTGGTCATGTGACAGTCCTGTAAACAGCTGATTGGTTATTTTCCTGTTTTTGTCATCAGCTGGCCCAGAGCGTGATCGAACTGAACAACCAGATCCAACAGAAGGACCGAGAGATCCAGAACAACGAGGCCAAGTCAGACACACGCACAGTAACACACACACACACACACACACACACACACACGCAGTAACGCAGACCCTGCCTTTGTGCTGCCCCCTGCAGGATGCTTGAGTACCAGCAGCAGATCTCCAGCCTGGAGGGCAACTGCCGTGAGCTCAGGAGCTGCTTGCAGGTAGGACCGCCTCACGTGGCTCACCTGTGGTGTAGCTGTGACGGACAGGTGGAGTCACTCCCTCCCACCTGTGACCAGTTCTATTATACTGACCAATAACTGTTGTCATTGTTTTCATCTGTAAACCGAGTAAGATGATGAAGGTCAGTGATGAGCAGTAAAAGGTCTGATTACCCACAATCCCCTCCTGCTGCCCTTTGGCTCCCAGCAGCCCTGCTTTCTGCTCCCATCGTGCTCCAGTGATGCAGCGGTGGTACCGGCAGCTGCTGACACACAGGATGCGACATCACACCGGGGCCTGTACAGAGCTCCTACAGCCTCTCTGTGATGATGTCATCCAACAGAATCTCAGCACGGAGCGTCGGGCTGAGGAGGAGGAGCAGGGAGCTGATCTCAAGTTTTCAAGCTGAGACCTTCGTTGCCCAGAACGTGCGAGCGTCACCCGTCAGAGCAGTGAGGTTAACGTAACTTCATGTTTCACAGGACCTGGAGAGGGCGAACCAGACGCTGAAGGACGAGTACGACGCCCTGCAGATCACCTTCTCCGCCCTGGAGGAGAAGCTGAGGAAGACCACCGAGGACAACCAGGAGCTGGTGTCGCGCTGGATGGCCGAGAAGGCTCAGGAGGCCAACCGGCTCAACGCCGAGAACGAGAAGGACAGCAGGTAGGCAGGGCGGCTGGAGGCGGGAGGAGGTCTGCTGCTGCGACTTCAGGTCATTTTCATCTGTGTGTGTGTTTCAGACGGCGGCAGGCCAAACTGCAGAAGGAGCTTGCTGACGCTGCCAAGGAACCGCTGCCCATTGAGGCGTGCGTGTCTGAGTTTGTATCAGATGAGATGTCCCAGAGAAATTCCCATGGTTACAGCAGACGGGAATAAATAAAGGAACAACAGTGACAGGATTTCCTCTCACGCCTGCTCACGTTGCTCTGCTTCTCCGCAGGGACGACGACATTGAGGTGCTGACTGAGGACGCCGGGAAGGCGGGGGGAGAGACGTCGCCGAGCCGGCCGCTTAGCAGGACTCCCAGGTGAGGCCGCACGTGCCCGCTGACCATTGACCTCTACGGAGGTTCAGCATGTGTGTGACGATGTGTCTCTGCCCGCAGTAAGAAGATCTCCCAGCAGCCTCCTGGGGGGCTGCTTGACTCAATCTCCCTCATGTTTGGGTATGTGTGTGTGCGTCTGTGTGTGTGCGTGTTATTGTATCTTTATTTCAGACATACACAAAAAAAAACAATATATACAAGTGCACATACTTGCATTTACGTGTATAAATAGGAATATATCTGTAAATACACACACGCATGTGCTCAGACAAATAAATAAAACAAATAAAAAACAGTCTAAATGACATGAAATGACAATTTTTAAGTCTGAAATGGAGTAGGAAGAAGTATAACATAGTTATTAGTCCCTACCCCAGTGTTGAACCCCACTGTTCACTGTTAGCCTGATTCCCGTCATCACTTACCCCACACACTAAACAAGGAATGAAGGACGTGTGTTAACATAGCTACAGTGATAGCTACAGTTTAATTAAAGTACAATGGCTGATCAACTTCATCAGTTTCTTCCAAAAACACTTTTCGAAACATCTTTATAAACCGACCAAGGCTTGAACATTGCTGTAGGTCCACAGGAAAACTGTTCCACAGTTTTACCCCACAGATGCTAACACAAAAGGTTTTAACACCTTTGTCTTCAGGTTTAGTTTTCCCTTCGATTCATAGTCCCCTTCTCTGTCAAAAACATCCTCTGTTCATTTCCTGGTAACATATTGTATCTGGCTTTGCACATCATTTTTGCAGTTTTATGTTTATAAGATCCATTAACTTCAAAATCTTTAATTTCAAGAACATGATGTTAGTGTGCTCTCTAAATCCTGCTTCAGTAATCATCCTGATTGCTTTTTTCTTTTTACATAAAGGTTGAAGTGAAGTTTTGTGTGTATTTCCACACAGTATTCCAAATATGGCAGTGTAAGTGAACAGTAAAGTACCCGGGGTGGAAGGCACAAAATGTTTAGCTTTACTCAGAACAGAGATGCTTCTGGACAGTGTAGCTTTATGTGAGGTTTCCAGCACATTTTGTTGTCTATTATCACACCCAGAAATTCTGTATGAGAAACGTACTTCAACGTTATTTATCAATTTCCAAACAACATAAATGTAGTTTTATTCAAATTTGGTGAAAACTTGTTTCTGTCAAACCACGTTTTCAGTTTAATCATTTCTTGTGTGACAATTTCCAAAAGCTGCTGTGAATTCTCTCCAGCACAAAAATAGTTGTATCATCTGCAAATAAAATAAACTGTAATATATCAGATGTTTTACATATATCATTGATGCACAGGATAAACAGCTTTGGTCCCAATGCTGACCCCTGTGGAACTCCACAATGTCCAGGCACTCTGATATTCACCAAGCTTCACAAATTGTTGCCTGTCTCTCAAATAACTCCTGACCCACTCGAGCACCACTCCTCTAATGCCGTAGTACTCCAGTTCATCAAGTAATATTTCATGATTGATTGTGTCAAAAGCTTTTTTTAGGTCAATGAAAACACCGACTGTGTCTTTGATCTGTTTTATTAGTGATCTTTTCAATAAGAACCATTAATGCCATGTTGATCTGTTTGGTCTGGGACCATACTGACTGTCCATTATTATCTCATGTTTGTGTGTGTGGCCGCATGTGTGTGGGGGCTCCTCTGTATTGGAGCGTCTAGCTTGCACACGGCGCCTCCAGGTGACCGTCGTTGTCACTTGTCGATAAATGAAAGGTGACAGTTTGTTCGTCCTCAGCAGGCGTCGGAGCGCCAACTCTTTCAGCACTTCACCGGAGAGCAGCGAGGCCCCGTCAGGCGTCTGCGCTGAGGTCCGCGTGCCAACCACGGCGCTGCACGTCTTCGTAAGTACCGTCACTCTTCGTCATCGTCGAGATGACTTGCACGGCCGTCTCTCAGTCTGCGCTCTCTCTCTCTCTGAGCGTTCAGGAAGCCCACGACGGCGAGGTGAATGCTGTGAGGTTCAGCCCTGGCTCCCGTCTCCTAGCAACTGGAGGGATGGACCGCAGGGTGAAGCTGTGGGAGGTGGTGGCAGGTGAGTGGAGGCGGGGTTTAAACAGGAAGTTGTTTTGCTTGCACAAGGATGTTTGATTGAATAACCCTGGAGCTGCAGCAGGTCACGTGACTAAATCACTTCCTGTGATTGCGTTCAGGTCACTGTGAGCCCAAAGGAGCTCTGACCGGCAGCAACGCGGGAATCACCAGCATCGAGTTCGACAGTGCTGTGAGTGTACGCGCGGCGGAAGGATACTGCAGCGTTACTTCCTGTTCAGACTGACCTGCTTTCCTGTGTTTCAGGGCTCCTACCTGCTCGCCGCCTCCAACGACTTCGCCAGCCGGATTTGGACCGTGGATGACTACAGACTGAGGGTGAGCGCGTCCAGCTGTCACACAGCTGCGTCACACACGCTCGCCGTAAATCCAACCGTGTCAGCAGATTAGTCAGCTGAGCTGTTCGAGTAACCTTGGCTACGGCGGCTGCAGTAGGACGAACAGCCCGCACGGAGCAGAAAGGTTCCACGTTGCCTCAGAGCAGCCGGCGCCATGTTTCTGCACCTGTTTGTGTTTGAAACACATTTTTCTGCAGTTTATTCAACAGATTTTTTTCACAAAATCAGGAAAATATTTCTAAGTAAGCGCTGCCCCCTGGTGGTCAGCTGCCCCTGTCTGCGTGCGCTGAGCTAAACCACGCGTTCTTGTCCGACAACTGAGCCCAGCAGGAAGTGGCGGCTCAGTTTCCTGGTCAGTGATGTCATGTAAAAGGTCTGAAGCTCAGCTCTTCCCCCTCGCGGCCACCATTTTGGCTCCCAGCAGCCCGGCTCTCTGCTGCCATCGTGCTCTAGTGGTGCGGCGATGGTCTCGGCAGCTGCTGACACACAGGATGTGACATCACTGCGAGGTCTGTACAGAGCTCCTACAGCTTCTCTGTGATGATGTCATCCAACAAAACCAATCAGCATGGAGCATCAGGCCGAGGGGTGGGGTCTGAGCAGTGATCTCACACCTGTTCTGAGGCCAGAAAACTGTTGTCCATCTAATGTCACCTGTCTGAATCAGGTGACGTCCCCACGGTGACATGGTCAGCTGCATGTCGCCGGGGTTTCTCGTACTGACAGGAAGTGGCAGACGTCACCTGCCGATGACCTGTGTGTGTGTTTACCTGCGCTTACCTGTGTCTTTCTGTCCGTCCGGCAGCACACGCTGACGGGTCACAGCGGGAAAGTCCTCTCCGCTCGCTTCCTGTTGGACAACGCTCGCATCGTCTCTGGGAGCTACGACCGCACGCTCAAACTGTGGGACCTTCGCAGCAAAGTCTGTACGTGAGTGCACGCTCGCTCGGTCTCAGTGAGTCCTCACCCAAGCTAACTGTCGCTCACCTGTGCAGGTATGAAGACGGTGTTCGCGGGCTCCAGCTGCAACGACATCGTGTGCACCGAGCAGTGCGTCATGAGCGGACATTTTGATAAGAAGGTTCGCTTCTGGGACATCAGGTGAGCGGCGCACGAACGCTGTCATCACTCAGCATCTCTGCCATTGCTCTGTGTCACGGTGATGACACGCTCGGTCTGCGTGTGTGTGTGAGATCAGGGCGGAGAGCATCGTGCGGGAGCTGGAGCTGTTCGGCAGAGTGACGTCTCTGGATCTGAACCACGATCGCACCGAGCTGCTCACCTGCTCCAGAGACGACCTGGTGAAGATCGTCGACCTGCGCACCAACGCCGTGAAGCAGACGCTCAGGTGAGGCGGGCCCAGTGTAACACAAAGCGGTCGAAGTTTGAAGGCAGCCGTGCAGGTGGGAAGCAGAAACATGGCGAGTCCATCTCACCTGAGTTGGCAGGCAGTCAGTAGGGCTGTGAGGAAATATCACCTTATATTTAAATAACCTCCAAAAACAAGAAGAAGAAGAAGAAGAATAGCTCTTTGTTACAAGAACAGTGAAAGGCAGTTTGGCATCTCCCCATGTGTGTGAAATATTATCTACTCAATGACACAGAGAAAGTTACATTTACACAAGAAAGATATGTACAAGTTACACACACGCATACATGCCATCTGAGGAGCAGGTGCAGGGGGGTCAGTGATAGTGCACATGGAGTGGTTGCTGTTGCTACTATAATACATGCAGTTTAAAGAGGAATGTTGGTTGCATCATAGTATAACTAAAAATACGGTTTATAAATCAAGTGTAAAACATGAACTCAGTGTTTTTAACGATCAACTGCACACGAGGTGGTCGGCGCCGACCTTTAACGAACAAAAAGAACATCAAGCTAAGAGTTCACGAGACAAAACGGCTGAAACAACAAAGCGGCTCTTTTGTGTGTGTAACATATAAAAATAGTCAAACTGACTGACGGTCGTACGTCAGACAAGTAAAGTACCCAGGATACTTTTGTTGCCGTAGTGACACTGAGTCACTGTTGACGTCACAGGCAGATCCACTTCCTGTGCTCCGCTGTGGTCATGTGACTGACTCATTCTGTTTGCGATGTGATGGTCAGGTGACCTCGGCCGACTCACTGTGTGTTTGTGTTCAGTGCGCAGGGTTTCAAGTGTGGCGCTGATTGGACCAGAGTGACATTCAGGTGGGTTCCTCTCATTACTTGTGTGTGTGTGTGGTGAGTGAGAGAGAGATCTGAGCACGCTCAGTGTGTCTCGTTCTTTCAGTCCTGACGGGAGCTACGTGGCCGGCGGATCAGCTGACGGCGCTCTGTACATCTGGAATGTGCTGACGGGGAAAGTGGACCGAACTCTAGACCGGAACCACAGGTAAGATCGTTCAGGTTTATCCACACGCCAGCGGCTTATGCCGCACTGTTGACCTTTGACCTCTCCTTGCTACTGCTGTTGCAGCTCAGCCATCAACTCGGTGTCCTGGTCGCCTTCAGGAGCATACGTGGCAAGCGTGGAGAAAGGCAGTCGCGCCATCTTGTGGTCAGACATGTGACCGGGCCCGAGGAGGCGGAGTCAGGCTGTAGGCAGCCAGTGGCGGCCCCTCTGCCATCTTCATCGTGGTGAAGATGAAGAGGATTCACTGAGACTGTGGAGACGAGCTGCCGTGTTCTGTTTCTGCAGCTTTTAATGTTCAGCATCATTTTAATGACCGGGAGGAGGCGGAGCCACATGCGGCGCCGCAGCTGCTGATGCGAGGACAGCCGTCGGATGTCAGGTGACACGTTGGAAACGCAGAGACATTTCACTGTTGACACTTCCTCTCCTAATCCTCACTCCACAGGACGCCTCAGGAAACAGGAAGTGCGTGCACCGACTAATCAGAGATTAAAGAAACTGTCGTGTGGTTTGTTCCTGTCTGCACTCGGCAATGCCTCATTTCTACCTCGCCGCTTCGCTCGCTCCAGGTACTGCTGACTTCCTGTTGTTCGTTTTCCACTGCAGACAGAACCGCGTCCTTGCTGTGGGTGTCGCTGTGACATCATCAGCAGGACAGCGTGTCGCACATCACGTGTTATGAATGCGGCGCCTGCCCGAGCCTCAACAGGTGGTCAGCACGAGCCTCAGTTCCGTCATCAGAGGGGGCGGAGTGGAAATGAGGCCGTTTGGACCGTAAAGTGAACCGCCATCAGTGATGTTTTTCCACAAACAGGAAGTGGACCTTCACATTAAACTGTGTCAGAGCACACCTGTGTGGGTTTGTGTGTTTGATTCACAGGTGTGTTACATACTGCACTAACCTCGCTGCGAGCACGGACAGATTGTGTAACCTGATGATTGTAAATGTCCTGTAAAAATCCTGATGAATAAATCCTCTGACACACGAGAGTTCTTCCACGCCGCTCGCTCTCTGAGCGCCTCATAGCGGTGGCGAGCTGTTCTTGTTCTTGAGCCCAGGTCGTCTCGTTTTACGTCTCGATGTTTCCTGTGTTCTTCACATTAAGGAGCCAAACATTCCTGCTGGAAGCAGGGCTCGCAAAATTCCCTGGTTGCCCTTCGGGTGGGCATGCTTCAGTTTTTGGTAGAGATTATTTTTATTGTATAATATTGTAAAGCAAACAAAACATCAATCAAAAAATTGTTAAAACAGAAATTACAACATCCATCCGTTTGCTTCCACTTGTCCTTTTCAGGGTCGCGGGGGGCGCTGGAGCCTATCCAGCTGTTATAGGGCGAGAGGCGGGGTCCACCCTGGTCAGGTCACCAGTCTGTCAGGGCTAACATGTAGAGACAGACAACCATTCTCACCTATGGGCAATTTACACTAATCAATTAACCCTGCAATCTGCATGAAATGACAACAACTGTATAAAATTATAATCATCATCAACTCAAATATTTGGTTGTAATTGAACAGAAATTTCTATGAACTGTGTAGAACATGAGAATCTGACATTTCGCTGACGTCACGGAGGAGAAAATGCCACTCGACGTTGAGGCCGCAGCATCTCCTTCATCAGCGTTTTCGCGGCCTCCATTTCACTGCTCTTTGTTCTTGTCGGGATTTTATGATCCAGGTGTCTTGAACCTTTTCCAGAAAACATCCAGAAATGAATCATCGTGTCAGGGCAAAAAGATTCGGCCAGCTCTAATATGTGTGCCACACAGTGGGTTGTTATGATGTGGGGTATCCTGTTTCAGTCTCCCAGCTGTTCCTGTTTTCTCTCTTCTCTGATACCCGTGGTGTTCGCTGCTTCATCAATAGCCTCTAAAATATCTGCAGCGTTTGCACTCCTGACTGGCTGACATTTGATCATGTATGTGGACGTTACATTTGTGCAAACTGCATGCTGTGATGTCAGCAGCATCCTAACAACATAATGCAGTACGTCAGGTTTAATTTGAACCATTACAAAGAAAGTGGCTGACCAGGAGGAAGTGTGAACAGGAAGTTGTTTAAATGTTTAGCAGTCTATAGGACTTGATCCTCTGTGACACATTCATGTATTATCTGAGGCTGGATTAATTAAAAATTAAGCACATGCAGCCATATATGACTGCGTCCATGCAATAAGCGATCAGACAAACACGGCTGTGTGTGGGTCGATGTCTTTTTTTTCTCTGCCGTCAGGGTTCGAGTCCAGCTGAGAAAGAGAAGAAAGGGCCAACACAGGAGGTGAGTTTTATAAAGATCGTAAGTTATCAGAGGATAAAGTGACATTTTTCTGTCTCATGTCTTTGTCTCACATGGAAACAGTGAAGACAGGAAATGTGTCTTCGGTGCTGTTACACCATATGAAACGAGTTTCACCACTGTCAAAGGAGCTTGCAAAGAAAAGCGTCTGGACTTCTTTAAGTTGCTTGAAGACGTTTCACCTCTCATCCGAGAAGCTTCTTCAGTTCTAAGGTCAAATGGTGGAGGGTCCCAGATTTAAACCCAGTGGGAGTTTCCCCCCACAGAGGGACAAAGGACCCCCTGATGATCCTCTAATTGCCTGAGCCAAGGTGTGAAACTGGGTGTGGGTCACAATCAGCCAGGGTTTCAGGTGAGCTCATTGTGAAACCTGGCCCCACCTTATCATGCGAATTCCTGAGGTCAGATGGCCCAGGATGTGAGTGGGCGTTAAGGCGTCTGGGAAGGATCTCAAAACTGGATTATAGATGGCAGAGAGTTGGTGTCGTAAACCCCGCCTCTGTTCAAAGATGGTCGCTCACAGTGGACATAGATGCTTCTTTCACTCCTCTTTCAAACCATCTGTCCTCTCTGTCCAAAATGTGAACATTGGCATCCTCAAAGAGTGACCTTTGACCTTTAGATGCAGATGGACTGCTGAGTCTTGTCCTGTGGAGGTGGCTCTTCTATGTTGTGCCATGCACTTGTGAAGTGGCTGTTTGGTCTCTCCAATGTAGAGGTCTGGGCATTCCTCGCTGCACTGTACAGCATACACCACATTGTTAAGTCTGTGTTTTGGAGTTTTGTCTTTCGGGTGAACCAGTTTCTGTCTGAGTGTGTTGCTGGGTCTGAAATGCACCGGGATGTCGTGCTTGGAGAAAACTCTCCTGAGTTTCTCTGATACACCGGCTACATAGGGGATGACAATGTTGTTGCGTCTGTCCTTCTTATCCTTCCTCGCTGGTGTCTGGTCTTCTTTTCTGTGCCTCTTTGCTGACTTTAAGAACGCCCATTTAGGATAGCCGCACGTTTTGAGTGCTTCCTTTACATGTGTGTGTTCCTTCTTTTTCCCTTCAGGCTTAGAGGGAACATGTTCTGCCCGGTGGTGTAGGGTCCTGATTACTCCAAGTTTGTGTTCCAGAGGGTGATGGGAGTCAAAGAGGAGGTACTGGTCCGTGTGTGTGGGCTTCCGGTAAACTTTGATGTTGAGGTTGCCGTTCTCTTCAATGTGCACGGCGCAGTCCAGGAAAGGCAAACAGTCGTCCTTTGTGTCTTCCCTGGTGAACTTGATGTTTTTATCCACAGCGTTAATGTGCGCAGTGAAGGATTCCACTTCTTGTGTCTTGATTTTGACCCAGGTGTCGTCCACATATCTGTACCAGTGGCTGGGTACTCTTCCTTTGAAAGAGCCAAGAGCCTTCCTTTCCACTTCCTCCATGTAAAGGTTGCTACAATAGGTGACACGGGGGAGCCCATGGCACAGCCATGTTTTTGTCTGTAAAAGCCTTCGTTGTACTTGAAATATGTAGTGGTGAGGCAGAGGTCTAACAGTGTGCAGATCTGATCGGGTGTGAAGTTGGTCCTGTCCTCCAAGGAGCTGTCTTCTTGTAGTCGTTTTCTGACCGTCTCCACGGCCTCCGTGGTGGGTGTGCAAGTGAAGAGAGAGACTACATCAAAGGACACCATGGTTTCATCTGGATCCAGGGTAAGTTTCTGGACCTTGTCGGTGAAGTCGGTGGAGTTCTTGATGTGGTGTGGGGTGTTCCCGTAGCAAGGTGTTTCGAGATGTTGTAAGTGGCTGAGTTTATGCTACTGACTATGGGCCTGAGTTGGACCCCTTCCTTGTCAATTTTAGGAAGTCCGTAAATGCAGGGTATGGTATCCCCTGGATAAAGGCGGTGATTTTGTCCTTTTCAAAGTCTTGAAGACAAGCTATAACTTTCTTTTTGTAGCTTTCTTTTAAGGCTTCGTAGGTATTGTTGTCACTGAGGAGAGTAGCGATCTTTGTGTGGTAATCTGTAGTATTTAGGACCACGGTGCATCTTCCCTTATCAGCTGGCAATATAGTGAAGTTGTGGTCTTTGCTCAGGGAAGCAACAGCCTTCTTTTCTTGTATTGTGAGGTTGGATGGAGGGACTTTGGCACTGGAGAGCGTGGCTGAGACTTTCATCCTGATTTGCTCTGCTTCTGTCTGTGATAATTTATTAATCCGTATGGCGGTTTCTGTGGCTGTGATGAGGTCCACTATGGGCAACTGTTGCGGGGAAATGAGTCCTTTGGCTAATACTCTTTTCAGGTTCAGTGAGATTCCAGTCTGAAAAGTTCTTTACCCATTTCTCCTGACTGTCCTCAGGTGTGTTTTCTTCTCTGAGTTGTGTAGGTTCAGAATGAGGAGTGAGTGTTTTTGAAAGCAAGGTGTGAAATTTCCTCCGTTGTCTTTCTCTTCCTTTCCCAGCAACACACTCAGACAAAAACTGGTTCACCTGAAAGACAAAACTCCAAAACACAAACTTAACAACGTGGTGTATGCTGTACAGTGTAGCGAGGAATGCCCAGACATTTAACCCTAGAACTGAAGAAGCTTCTCGGATGAGAGGTGAAACGTCTTCAAGCAACTTAAAGAAGTCCAGACGCTTTTCTTTGCAAGCTCCTTTGACTACGATGACCTGGATGACTGAGAACCTTCACAGACATATTGAATGGCGTATATTTTAATGTAAAGGATTTAAAACCAAGTTAGTACAAACATCACTAATGTCACATAACTTTGCCGACATGTGGCCAACAGTAATGTTTTAATGTTCTTCATTATTAAACATTTGCAAATAAATAAATGACACAATATTCAGTACTTACTTTTGAAAGTTTACTCTTCGGGCGCCCCGCTTTTTTCCCGAACAAATTATCCACATCCACCACCGCGCTATGAAGTCTGGGATATGTTGGGCCATACACAGACCCATCCTTCAAATTCAGGGAAATGAAGGATGCTTTTGAGCAGCCTTTGAATTAGGACAGCCTGTGTCACGTCGCTGTGACGTAATCGGCCTTAAAATGCGGCCTTTGAGGTTGCAGACCCTGATTTGGGATACAGCCTGTTTGTTCAGTTTGCCAGTCTGCCTGTTTAGTTTATTGGTGTTTTCAGTTTAGTTATTTCACGGTTGTCATCCCATGACAGCATGTCCTGACTGCGGGGTTTTGGAAACAAATTAAAACGTACAGCTCTGTTATCACTTCCAACATAAATGAAGACAGAAAACTAAACAGCAGTGACGTTTGTAGGATTACTGAAGTTGGGCTAGCTGCTATATAATGATGTGCTACGTGACCGCTAGCGACACAGCTATGTTAGCATAATATAAACAAGCTAACTTTTTTCCCACTGGATAAAAGTTAACGTGAGTGTTCTCGGTGGTCAGGAACAAATGTAATCGCATGGCAGGATGCTGTAAAAGGACCAAACTTCAGCCAGGAGAACAACTGAGATAATCCATCCACAATATGAGGTTAGTCATTCATATACTGCTGCATGGGCTGGGCTGTAGTTACATCCTAAGGTTTTAAAAACTGAGCTTAAATAAATGATTAGTGGTAATAAATGCTGAGGGAAGTCAACAGTGATCACTGACTGTTTTAGGAGCTTTTTGAGATCAAATAGAAGAAAATACATAACATTAAACATGTTAACAACACAAAAGCCATATTAAACGCAGACTACTTTAGGCCCGGAAGTAGGATTCGTCACGTCATCACTGAACAACCGGATATGTTATAACTTTATTGCAGTTTATTGTTTGATAACAGCATTTTGGTTATTTTGTAAGTGATTTAAGTGTTAGCCACATGTTTAGTGAGAGCTGCTAATTATAGATTTAATTTTCTGCTAAAAGGGAGCATTTAACATGTATTTTCGTTAGAAAACTGCATTTCCCAGAATCCTTTGTGGTAGACGAAAGTTACTCTGGGTTTTAGCTAGCAAAGAAAGCTCCGGGAAGCCATTATATGTTGCTCTGATATCGAGCAGTTTATTTGTTGTACATTCCCCTTTTTGAAGCCTTATATAAAGACTATCGTTTCTACAATTGATCTCCGATCCATCTTCTTGGCTAAGTGGATTCGCCACAACACTATACTTTAACATGTACTCCAGCATCTTGTTCATGGGGTACATTGCTGCTAACAGGTAGAGAACCTTTGTTGATTTCAGACTGTAGTTCATAAGAATATTAAAATCTTAATAAACATGAATCTTGTTCTCTTCTTGACGCCTTCTGCAGATGAGAACAGGAACTGCTGTGATTGATTAGTAAAGTTATCTACTGCCTCCTTCCTCTGGTCTCTCCAGGTATCTGAAGATCATCCATCCATCAGGAACTCACATGATGCAGATAGTACAAGCTGCAAAAATCATCTCCGGGGTCACCTGGGCTTGTCTCCTGGCCCCAACAATCAGCTTCATCACCACATTTTTCATCACCCCAAAACCTCAGACCTGACCTCCGACGCTGTGACTCGGTCTTCAGTGCATCTGCCAGCCTGCTCGGAAAAGTCATCCACACCTGTTTGGGGATCATCTTCCTGGTGGTCCTAATATCCTTGATCTTCAGACTGTGATCAGCTGACCTGGTGCTCGTTGTGGATTTACACAACTGAATTCAACCAGATGTAAATAGATGTTTCATGAGTTTCCCCGCCTGATTTCCATTCCCTACATTGATAGTAGGGTTAGGGGAGGCAGTTGAGACGGTTCGCCTAGGACGTATCCTGGGTGAGGTGTTCCTAGTATGTCCCACTGGGAGAAAGCCCCGGGCAGACCCAGGACACGCTGGTGAGCGTACATCTCTCGGCTGGCCTGGGAACGGCTCGGTCTTCCCCAGAGAGAGGGAGGTCTATGCTTCTCTGCTTAGGCTCCTCCCCCTGCGACCGAGCCCCGGATAAGCAGAAGAAAATAGATGGATGGACTCTGATAGTAATACTGTTTATACTGTGTTCATCCTCGACTGAACACTGTTGGTATGAAGGCTGAGGTCATTTGGAGTCCAGGGAGCGCTTTTAAAGACCTTCTATGACTCTGTGGTGGCATCTGCCATTTTTTACAGTGTGGTATGTTGGAGCAGCAGTTTATCGGCAGCTGAGAGGAAGAGGCTGGATAAACTCATCAGGAAGGCCAGCTCTGTTCTGGGATGCACCCTGGACCCAGTGCAGGTGGTGGGAGACAGAAGGACTGAGTCTCCCACCCCATGCATGTAAATGTTGCTGAACTGCAGAGCTGCTTCAGTGACAGACTGCTGCATCCTCGATGCATGAAGGAGCTTTTCTGCAGGTCCTTCCTCCCTGCAACTGTCAGACTGTACGATCAGAACTGCTCCCAACAAACGTAGATGTTTACATCTGTGCTGTAACAGCAATAATTTAATCAACCGATTTACACTATAACCAGGGTTTGCCTCTTATCTGTATTTAATTTTATTTAATTTAATAACGGTACAGTACTCTGCTTTTGGTAACCATTGTCCTTGATGTAAATATGTAAAAATTGTGTATGTTTCTGTTCTGTGTCCTGTGTCCTGTTTGTTTGTATATGTGTCTTTCTGGCTGCTGTTAGAACAAAATTTCCCCTTGTGGAACAATTAAGGGATTCTTATACCACAACACACGCAGCACATGGCAGGGAATTAAATCTGTCACAAACTAATCAAGAACCACAACTACCACAGACACCCGACATGCCACCCATCCAGACAGTCTTAAAACCTTCTACACCAGGTTTGACAGGCTGAACACAGACACAACCTCAAAGGCCCCCACCTGCCCCACGGGCACTGGCTTCCAGGTCAAACACACACAGGTCCTGAAAACTCTGAAGAAGGTGAACCCCCACAAGGATGTGGGACCCGATAGAGTTCCTCCCAGAATTCTGAAGGCCTGTGGGGAACAACTAGCTGCTGTGTATGCCGACATCTTCAACCTGTCACTATCCCAGGCAGTGCTCCACCATTATACCAGTACCCTAAATGACTTCAGGCCAGTAGCACTCACACCAGTTGCCATGAAGTGCCTAGAACAACTGGTTCTCACACACATCAACCACATGGTCCCAGGCGCTGTCAATCCCCTCCAGTTTGCTTACCGTCCCAATCCCAGCTGTGAAACTCAGAAACCAGTCTTACTTGTTATCATCTATCGTCCACCTGGGCCTTACACAGAGTTTCTGTCTGATTTCTCAGACTTTTTATCTGATTTAGTTCTGAGCTCAGATAAAATAATTATTGTGGGTAATTTTAACATCCATGTAGATGCTAAAAATGACAGCCTCAACATGGCATTTAATCTGTTATTAGACTCAATTGGCTTCTCTCAAAATGTAAAAGAACCCACCCACCACTTTAATCACACTCTAGATCTTGTTTTAACATATGGCATAGAAACTAAAGGACAGTGTGTGGCTGATGCACAGCCAGTGTTGGGAAGGTTACTTTTAAAATGTATTCCATTACAGAATACAGAATACATGCCCCAAAATGTATTCTGTAACTTATTCCGTTACGTTACTCAATGAGAGTAACGTATTCTGAATACTTTGGATTACTTAATATATTATCATGCTGAATGTACTATTGCTGTGTGATTTATTACTATTACTGAAGGTCCGCGACTCCGAACTGTAGTAAAGGGACCTCTGACTAATACGGCGGGGTCCCTGTCGGCTCGTAGCTGAAAAATAGCTTTACTTTGTTGTGTGGGTCAACTTTTCTTGCGAGAGACAGAGAGAGGCGTTGAAAGGCTGCTCCAACGGAACTTATTGTTTTCAGACGAAAACAGGAACACGGTGTACAGTCGAGTCTTAATAGCTTACTTACAACTGGGCTCGTCAGGCTCTCTTCTTGGCTGCAGTGGTTATTATTATATTTACATGCTTCCAGCTCCCGTTTTTCCTCGATGACAACTCGTACCTTTCCACTCCCCTTTTTCTCCCTCCTCGCGCTCACAGACCCATAACGTGTATGGCAGTCCATTCTCCCTGCAGCACGGACTACACTGCCCATGATGCTACATTCTTTAGAGCTATGCTTGTAGCATTCTGCCTGTTAGCTTAGCACAACAACGAAAAGGCGCTCTCTCACCCAGGAAACACACAGTCGCAGAGAGAGAGAGAGCGTCGCCCTGTAACCATGGCAACCGTAACGCTGCCGCCTGGAACAACAGAACGTAGCTGTCAAACAAAACCCAAACAGTCCTGACCCGCGACAATATGAAACAGGAAAGTACCGCAGTGTAATCCATTTATTTCAACAAAGTAACTGTATTCTGAATACCACCTTTTTAAACGGTAACTGTAACGGAATACAGTTACTCATATTTTGTATTCTAAATACGTAACGGCGGTACATATATTCCGTTACTCCCCAACACTGTGCACAGCAGATTATGGTCACATGTCTCTGTGTCAGTGACTGAGGTCAAAGGTTAACGTGTCCGCTTACTGCTGATATCCACGATGTCCTCACTTTCAGGTCCTGCAGGTGACTCACCTTTAAGACTTTTAGAAGCATCAACGAGCAGCTGAATAGACCAACACAGGTCCAACCGAAGCTTCAGGTGTGTGTGTGTGTGTGTGTGTGTGTTGCTGCTGTCAGCACTCAGACTGCTGAGTCTGAGTGACAGAAACTTATCGGCTCAGCTGACTCGCATCCTGCTGATCATGTTAATGTCATATTAATATCGATCAATACACAAACCAAAACCATCTGACCTCATGTGCTTTTAGTCTTCATTCATCTGCATGTGTATATATATACGTGTGTGTGTGTGTGTGTTGTATAAATAGACATGAAACTGCTGCAGGTTCTTCACACTCTGATCGATCATCACGCAGCTGCTCACAGAGAGCAGGCTCAGTGCTCTGACTGTGACTCCTGCAGACGCTGTAGAAGCAACCGGGCTGCATTTTTAAAAAGACTTTAAACATCTTTTTCAGCCAAAAAGTTTGATGTGGAGATCTGCTGAGCTGAAAAAGTTATGAAAGATATGAGATGATAGTATAATCATTTAAAAGGTCCAAATTTACTGCAAAGCTCCAACGGTCAGGTGCATGGTGAGGTCAGGGGTTTGGATTAAAGATGTTTAATTCCACTTTTATTCAAATCTGCTTTTGTTGCCATCAGTTGGTAATTTAGAAAATTCATCAACCCACTAGAAAAGGTGTGTGTGTGTGTGTGTGTGTGTGTGTGTGTGTGTGTGTGTGTGTGTGTGTCTGCCTGCAGGATTATTCCTGTAATGATGTGCATGCTGACCAGGCTTTGTGTGCTGATTATAAATACAACTGATCGTTCTGATCAGCTTCAAACCTGCTTCTCTCCAGCTCGTCTTCATCACTGCAGCTTCAGGTCAGTCTGTTCAGTGAGAGATGAATCCGTTATCAGTGTGAATGAGTGTTTGATGATGGGTTTCATTAGTTTATTGAGGAAGTCTGAAGGTCAGCTGATGTTCCTTAATTCTGTGAAGCTTCACCTAAAAGCACAAACAGCTTCACAGCTGATGTGAAACAACAAATCTGATCAATTTCTTTTTAAACTTGGTGACGAGTTACCAGAAGTTAAAACTCATACATTTGTTTTTGTAGTATCCCCTGATTTTATATGATGCAGCATTAAGTTTGATTGAAAAACAAACAAACAAAAAAACCCAGTAAAACTGGATTAACATCTGCCATCAACTGAGGTGGAACGGCGAGAAGATCTTCTCAGAGCTTCAGAGGAGATGTAAAGGGTTCAACTCTGCGTGTCAGGATGTGAGCACACAGTTCAACAATCTGAGAAAAACATTTGTCACTGTAAAGGTCAGTGAGTCCCTCACCTACAGTTCATGATTGGATGGAGAGGTGGAGTCAGAGGAGGATGCTGCAGAGATGTGGGATGTTGGTGGATGTGGGTGGGTGTTGGTGGGCATTAGTGGATCTTGGTGGGTATTGGTGGATGTGGTTTTGTGTTGGTGGATGTTGGTACATGTTGGTGGGTGTTGGTAGGTGTTGGTAGATGTCGGTAGGTGTTGGTAGATGTTGGTGGATGATGGTTGATGTTTGTAGGTGTTGGTAGATGTTGGTTGATGTTGGTGGATGTTGGTGGATGTTGGTGGATGATGGTACAGTGGGGCAAAAAAGTATTTAGTCAGCCACCGATTGTGCAAGTTCCCCCACCTAAAATGATGACAGAGGTCAGTAATTTGCACCAGAGGTACACTTCAACTGTGAGAGACGGAATGTGAAAAAAAAAATCCATGAATCCACATGGTAGGATTTGTAAAGAATTTATTCGTAAATCAGGGTGGAAAATAAGTATTTGGTCACCTCAAACAAGGAAAATCTCTGGCTCTCACAGACCTGTAACGTCTTCTGTAAGAAGCTTTTCTGTCCCCCACTCGTTACCTGTATGAATGGCACCTGTTTGAACTCATCATCTGTATAAAAGACACCTGTCCACAGCCTCAAACAGTCAGACTCCAAACTCCGCCATGGCCAAGACCAAAGAGCTTTCGAAGGACACCAGGAAAAGTATTGTAGACCTGCACCAGACTGGGAAGAGTGAATCTACAATAGGCAAGCAGCTTGGTGTGAAAAAAATCAACTGTGGGAGCAATCATCAGAAAATGGAAGACATACAAGACCACTGATAATCTCCCTCGATCTGGGGCTCCACGCAAGATCTCATCCCGTGGGGTCAAAATGATCATGGGAACGGTGAGCAAAGATCCCAGAACCACACGGGGGGACCTGGTGAATGACCTGCAGAGAGCTGGGACCAAAGTAACAAAGGTCACCATCAGTAACACACTACAACGGCAGGGAATCAAATCCCGCAGTGCCAGACGTGTTCCGCTGCTGAAGCCAGTGCATGTCCAGGCCCGTCTGAAGTTTGCCAGAGAGCACATGGATGATACAGCAGAGGATTGGTTTCATCTGACCACATGACATTCTCCCAAAGTAGAACTTTTTGGTATAAACTCAACTCGTCGTGTTTGGAGGACGAAGAATACTGAGTTGCATCCCAAGAACACCATACCTACTGTGGTTGCTGGAGTACTTTTCTATGCTGTGGTGTGCTGGGGGAGCAGCACAGCGAAGAAGGACTCATCCAGGCTGGAGAAACTGATCAGGAGGGCTAGCTCTGTGGTCGGCATGAAGCTGGACACTCTGGTGACAGTGGCAGAGAAAAGGACATTAAAGAAACTGATGGACATTATGGACAATGCTGGGCATCCTCTGCACACGGCCATAAACAATCAGAAGAGTCTGTTCAGTGACAGGTTGCTTCTCCCAAAGACAAGAACTAACAGACTTAAAAACTCCTTTGTCCCACACGCCATCAAACTGTTTAACTCCTCTCTGGAGGGGAGAGGGAGGGGAAACAGGAGGACAAAGGAGGGAACAACTAAGCTGTAGTGCCTCTGCACCTCACTGTGCAATACCTTTTGTGCAATACTTTTGTAAATAGTCAACGGTGCAATAGACTCAATACTTGAAATGTGCAATTCACTTGTATTTTTATTTTTATTCCTATTTATTCTATTTATCCCCTTCGTATATTTTATTTATATTGTCTCTGTATTTATATATATGTGTGTGTGTATAACTCTGTAACTTCTGTCGGTGCTGTGCTTTTTTGGAAATCGAATTTCCCAGAGGAACCCACCCGAGGGATTAATAAAGTTCTATCTTATCTTATCTTATCTTATCTTATCTTATCTTAAGCATGGGGGTGGAAACATCATGCTATGGGGCTGTTTTACTGCCAAGGGGACAGGACGACTGATCCGTGTTAAGGACAGAATGAATGGGGCCATGTATCGTGAGATTTTGAGCCAAAACCTCCTTCCATCAGTGAGAACTTTGAAGATGAAACGAGGCTGGGTCTTCCAACATGACAATGATCCAAAACACACCGCCCGGGCAACAAAGGAGTGGCTCCGTAAGAAGCATTTGAAAGTCCTGGAGTGGCCTAGCCAGTCTCCAGACCTCAACCCCATAGAAAATCTGTGGCGGGAGTTGAAAGTCCGTGTTGCTCGGCGACAGCCCCAAAACATCACTGCTCTCGAGAAGATCTGCATGGAGGAATGGGCCAAAATACCAGCTACTGTGTGTGCAAACCTGGTAAAGACCTATAGTAAACGTTTGACCTCTGTTATTGCCAACAAAGGTTATGTTACAAAGTATTGAGTTGTATTTTTGTTATTGACCAAATACTTATTTTCCACCCTGATTTACCAATAAATTCTTTACAAATCCTACCATGTGGATTCATGGATTTTTTTTTCACATTCTGTCTCTCACAGTTGAAGTGTACCTCTGGTGCAAATTACTGACCTCTGTCATCATTTTAGGTGGGGGAACTTGCACAATCGGTGGCTGACTAAGTACTTTTTTGCCCCACTGTAGGTGTTTGTAGGTGTTGGTAGATGTTGGTGGATGACAGTTGATGTTTTTTAGGTGTTGGTAGATGTTGGTAGAGGTTGGTTGATCATGGTGGATGTTGGTTGATCATGGTGGTTGTTGGTTGATGTTGGTAGATTAAGGAGGTTCGAAAGAAAAGCGTCTGGACTTCTTTAAGTTGCTTGAAGACGTTTCACCTCTCATCCGAGAAGCTTCTTCAGTTCTAGGGTTAAATGGTGGAGAGTCCCAGATTTAAACCCAGTGGGAGTTTCCCCCCACAGAGGGACACAGGACCCCCTGATGATCCTCTACCTAATCACGTGAGCCAAGGTGTGAAAATGGGTGTGGGTCACAATCAGCCAGGGTTTTGGGTGAGCTCATTGTGAAACGTAGCCCCACCCTATCATGTGATTTCCTGAGGTCAGATGGCCCAGGATGTGAGTGGGCGTTAAGGCGTCTGGGAAGGATCTCAAAACTGGATTATAGATGGCAGAGAGTTGGTGTCGTAAACCACCGCCTCTGTTCAAAGATGGTCGCTCACAGTGGACATAGATGCTTCTTTCACTCCTCTTTCAAACCATCTGTCCTCTCTGTCCAAAATGTGAACATTGGCATCCTCAAAGAGTGACCTTTGACCTTTAGATGCAGATGGACTGCTGAGTCTTGTCCTGTGGAGGTGGCTCTTCTGTGTTGTGCCATGCGCTTGTGAAGTGGCTGTTTGGTCTCTCCGATGTAGAGGTCTGGGCATTCCTCGCTGCACTGTACAGCATACACCACATTGTTAAGTTTGTGTTTTGGCGTTTTGTCTTTCGGGTGAACCAGTTTCTGTCTGAGCGTGTTGCTGGGTCTGAAATACACCGGGATGTCATGCTTGGAGAAAACTCCTGAGTTTCTCTGATACACCGGCTACATAGGGGATGACAATGTTGTTGCGTCTGTCTTTCTTATCCTCCCTCGCTGGTGTCTGATCTTCTTATCTGTGCCTCTTTGCTGACTTTATAAATGCCCAATTAGGATAGCCGCATGTTTTAAGTGTGTCGCGGTTTGGCATGGCAGACCGTGGGGATATGGGGAATGAGGACCCAGGCGCGGTGCTCTGTGTATAAACAGTGCGTTTATTTACAGTGATGGAAACAATAACAGTAAATCCTCGTGCTTTCCCTTGACTCCCGTGTCGTGTCTTCCCAAAAAGTCCGTGCTCCGTGTTCTCCACTCTCGTGTGTCCACACACACCCCGTGCCTGCTGCCCTCTGATTTTCCACGCTCCTCCTGAGGGGAAAATGACAGAGGCAGCCGTCAAGACACGTAATTCTGGTGGGCACGATACACGGAGTCCAAATTACCATCAGGGTGTACACCTCACCCCTGGCGTCGTTGCCCACCTCTCAATTTTGAATACACGTAGACATTGAGGGCTAGCAGGAGGGACTATGCGCTTACCTGCTGCTCTCTGGCAGGTAGCTCCATGCCCTCCTGGGTTTTAATTGCACCTTAGAACACACATGCATCAACACTACAATGAGCGGGTGGAGGGAGGTTTGGAGTCTTCTCTCACCCCCGTTCTCTGCGGCCTGCTGGAGCGGGGGGGGGGGGGGCTAGGAGGAGTTGGCCGTCCAACTGCGGTCTGGAGTGTGGGGCCTCCCTGCTGCTGCGGAGTCGGGGTGGTCTGCCTCTCCCCACCGCAGGGAAAAGGGTAACACCACCTGGGTCTGGGTGCAGTTCCCCCCTCCAGGGGCAAGGGTACCTAGACCCGGTTCGTAGAGTACGCTTGGGGAGTGTGATCGTGTGTACAGCGTCTCTTTATGTCTGTCTCCACGTTGGTTGAGTGTGGAGTAAGTGCATATGAGAGCATGAGGGTGGGAATGGATGTTTGTGTCTGTGTGTGCCTGTATGTCTGTGTCTATATGTCAGGTTGGGTGTCAGGCGCCACCTCTCTGGGGACATCTCAGGCCCTCCAAGGTTTGGAGGCCTATCTCCACCCACCACCACTTCCCCTGCCAGTGGCGGACTCCCTCAGGTGTCGGTGCGTTGGTGGTTCTTTGTGTCTGGGGGTGGGCGTCCGGGTACACACCGGCTCACTCCTTGGCGGCCGCTTATTGGGGCTCGCTCGGGCCACTTCGGAGGTGGGGTGCCCCCGGCCTCTCGGCCTGGGGCTCGGTCACTCAGGCACAGCTGGCTGCCGGCGGAGCTCACGGGCGCGTCACTGCAACTCCCCCTGGCTTCTGCTCCGCGGCTGCTGAGTGAGCCCTCATCTGGGACTCTCCTCAGCTCTTTCTGGGACAGTGGCGTGGCTGCCCCTCTGTTGGTCTTCCTTGGTCTCTTGTGTTCTGGGGGCCTCTGGATGGCTGGAGTTTTGATCTCCTCCATACCTGCTTCATGCCCTGGAGGACGGGGCTGTGGCCCCCCCACACTCCCTAGCAGATCATTACATGGAGAAACCTTTGGAATGCAAGCATGCTGATCCACACAGGTATGCACACATGGGTATTCACAGACGCGGACTACAGCTTTCTTGGCTGCTGCCTCAAAGCACATTGTGCGCTGTCTATCCTGCGTGCTGCACAATATCGTTTATTATTTAGTATCTACTGATATCTACTGCTAGCTAGTTTATTGTGACGGTGCTGTTTTTTTTATTATGTTGCTCTTTGTTGTTTGCTTTCTCTTCTGTTTTTTTCTCCATACAGGTGACCCAGGAGTTTTGTTTTTTTTGTTTGTTTTTTTTTTCTTTCTTCCCCCCCTTCTCACCGTCTCTTCTCCCCTCTGGTTTTCTTTCTCTCCCTCTCTTTCTTTCATTCTTTCTCCCTGTCCTATCCCCCAGTCATGTCTGTCCCGTTTGTAGCAACTGAAAATAAAATAAATTCATAATTATAATAAAGGCCAATCAAATGGACCAATACGGCAAGGCCATGATGATCCACTTGGTAAAATAAATCCGCTTGGCATCTTTCTTGGCCTTAAGACAACAATTCTGATGCTAAAGATCCAAACGGGACACACAAAAAAAAAAAAAAAAAAAGGCACTCAATTCCAGTAGGCATACACTCACAGACTTAACTAAGCAGAAGCCTAACGTGGCGTCTCATGGATGATGGAGAAGAGCAGCAGCAACACCAAAAATACATATAATATCACCAGTCCACGACTGCCCAGGGATCCTGGGTCTGAGCGACCCAGGATCCTGACAAAGTGCTTCCTTTACATGTGTGTGTTCCTTCTTTTTTTCCTTCAGGCTTAGAGGGAACATGTTCTGCCCGGTGGTGTAGGGTCCTGATTACTCCAAGTTTGTGTTCCAGAGGGTGAGGAACACCCGTTTTCACACCTTGGCTCATGTGATTAGAGGATCATCAGGGGGTACTTTGTCCCTCTTGGGGGGACACTCCCACAGGGTTTAAAATCTGGGACTCTACACCATTTGACTCTTAGAACTGAAGAAGCTTTTCGGATGACAGGTGAAACGTCTTAAAGCAACTTAAAGAAGTCCAGCTTTTCTTTCCAACCTCCTTAATCTAGCAAGATCAACCAACATCCACCAACAAACGCTTTTCTTTCCAAGCTCCTTAGACTACGATGGTAAATGGACTGGTTCTTATATAGCGCTTTTATACTCTTCTGAGCACTCAAAGCGCTTAACACAACTTGTGCATTCACCCATTCACACAAGCACATTTTTCTAAGTGCTTTCTAAGTAACATTCACACACACATTCACACGGATGCATCAGAGAGCAATTTGGGGTTAGTATCTTGCCCAAGGATATTTGGCATGCAGACTAGGGGAAGCCAGGAATCGAACCACCAACCTTTCGAACAGTAGATGACCTGCTCTACCACCTTAGCTACAACCACCCTGATGACCTGGATGACTGAGAACCTTCATAGACAGATGTTGGTTGATTTTGGTGGATCTTGGTAGGTGCTGGTAGATGTTGGTTGGTGTTGGTGGGCGTTGGTTTGTGTTGGTGGATGCAACATGGAACAGGAGTGGAGCACATCACTGCATCCACACGAAGATCCAGAAACTCCCCCACCTCCTCCGAGCAGGTGCAGGGGTAGCTGGCACATCTGTGATGGCGTCATTAATGCTGAGGCACATCTG
The DNA here is from genome assembly GCF_041146795.1 of Maylandia zebra. NCBI lineage: Eukaryota > Metazoa > Chordata > Actinopteri > Cichliformes > Cichlidae > Maylandia > Maylandia zebra. The sequence goes on along the minus strand of NC_135180.1, from coordinate 40,322,346 downwards.
CAGCTGTAGGAGAATGTGCTCTGTCTGGACAGCGTCTGTGATTCCAGACAATGAAGAAATCTCACTGAGCACAGCCTGCAGCAGCACGGCTCCATAACTGACCCGAGTACAGCCCAGACCATCACCCACCGAAACCACAGCTGGAGTGCTCCATCCACCAGATCTTTTTTATTATTCTTATTAGTCGGAGTTTCTTTCATGTCTGTACAATGTTAAAGAAAACTGCGTTAGATCTGCTGCCTGTGTTCTCAGTTGGTCATATTACTGGGATGCTTTAATCATCCATAGATGCACGAGTGGATGTTTAGGTGTGAGGGCTGTGTGCAATTTAACTTTGAGATGATAAACGTTTGATATGTGAATGTCTCTGTGCTGCAGGTCAAGATCCAACACTCAGCATGAGTCCCAAGCACGTCGTCTTTAAAAAGGTGTCCCGTGACAAGTCGGTAAGTTCTGAAGATAGTTCAGCATCGACATCATAAGTCATGGAGAAGATGTGGTTTAGAAACCCAGAGCAGAGGTCATATCAAAGTTCCTTTTGGAGAGACTAAAGTTTCCCCCTAATAGAAACATCAGCACTGAAAGGATGCTGATTTGTACTCAGGGCACCATTTAAGGCATCCATAAAGTTCTGGTCCTTGATCTTGCTCCACCGCTCTGTGTGCAACAGGATCCAGGTTGTTAATCCGGACCCTCTGGGTTGCGATGGCATCTTTGTGCTGAAATCCAAATTGAACTGACATGTGACAGAGTAACTGTAATATTAATGTCTGCTTTGCCTGCGGGTAAACATTCAGGTTTTTTTTTATTTCTGACCTCAGAATGGGAAAAGGTTCAAAAACATTAACTCCATCGATGAACTGAACCGATGCGCCTTCTGCTCCCGGTCTGTGGGAAACTAAAAGCACAAAAAAAAACCTCTACTCAGAGCTGTGCTGTCATTTCTGCCTCTGCAAGCATGTGATGGTCCACCCTGCTTAGAGGGAATGTGGAGCTCCTGCAGACTCTGAGTCTTACGTGACCCTCGTGTGTTTTCAGGTGACCGTCTACATGGCAAAGAGGGACTTTGTGGATCACTGCGACTTTGTGGATCCAGTCGGTGAGTCCTGATGCTAACTACCTGCTCTCGCTCTGCTTTTGCTACTGATTGAAAAATGTTTCTTGAAAATGTTTAAAGATGGGGGACTGACAGATGCAGGCCTATGTCTTCATGACATCTCTGCATGTGCTGAGCCCTGTGAGAGAAAAAAGCATAAACTCTGTCAGGACCCCACAAAGACTGGGGAAGAAAAACATGGAGACATGACAGACTGTGGAGACAAATGAGCAGAACACAGAGACAGGACTACGACAGTAAAGAGCCACAAAGACAGACCAGAGAAGGAGAGAGATACAGGTACAAGACAGGGACAGACCGGAAACGAAGACACCAAACATGAACAAGAAACATAGAACTAGAAATGTGAATAATGGAAAATTCAGAGCACTATGAAATATAGAAATAAAGACAGAGCTAGAATATGAAATCTGAGTCACAAACCATACTTCACTCCAAACTGGGTCAAAGACCCAGGACCGACTCTTTAAACAGAGCTTCTCCACCACACAGCGCTCATGGTGAATGTTCAGAATCAGAATACTTTAATCATCCCGAGGGAAATTAGGGTTACAGCAGGCAGCCGCGAGCCTCCCCATGATGGTATCAAACTTCTGTTCCATGGTGTTGTCGTTCTTTTGATTCTGAGACTTCACAACTGCAGTGATCCGTTCCGCGATGTTTTCCAACTGTCGCTCAAGGGTCTCATTTTGAGCAGGCCTCTCTCTGATGTTTCCCCTCATACGCTCAATGGTGTTGTTTTGAGCCTTCACAGCAGCTGCAAGCGTCTCCAAGGTGTTGACCATATTACGTTCGTTGTGAGAGGTCGCGCCTCGTTCCGTTTCGATCCCAGCGGGCAGCCTTGGGGGGGTTTGAACAGCCGGTTCCGCTCTCTTATTTCTCCGATAAACCAGGGCTAAGCCAACTCCGATCAGCATGAACCCTGTTATCACGGTTCCGAATAGATAGATATCTTCAGCGTCCTCGATCGACAGTCCCGCCAGGCACACAGTCCTCCAGTTCTGCCACCCGTCCATCGTGTATCCGGCAGGGAAAGTCCCTCCAGGGTACTCGGGCTCTCCCGAGCCCAGACTTCTCGTTGAGAAAAGGGTGTCAATAGCGTTCAGAGACCAGTTGATCAAATCCATAATTCTCTTTAGGTTTTAGAGACAGACTGTGAGAGAGTGTTCCAGGGAAAGTAATGCACACAAGACAAGGACATAGAGGCTAAGCAGGGAAGATAAGGGTGAGGAGGAGAGGAGAAAAGTGCGACCGCCTTCACTGAGAGCTAAAGAAGAAGGGGTGGCCTGTGCTGTGGGATCCATACACCGCAGTGAACAGACTGAAGAACAGTGCTCACTGGTTTTACTGCTAATTGTAAACTAGCCATGGATATGGGGATGGTAGCAGAGCAGGAAGTAGTTGACCATTTCTGCTCATGCCCAGTAGGAGGACAGTGACAAACCTTTAAAACAGTCAGGAATGTGTTGTGATTTGATCACTTCCTGTTTCCTACAGATGGCGTGATTGTGATTGACCCAGTGCAGCTCAAAGGAAAGAAAGGTCAGTGTGTTTAAATGTGTGCAGTAACATAAGACAGAACCCGGAGGAGGTGCCGTGGGACTCCCTCCTTCAGCCCGTCAGTGTGGAGAAGCTCAGCTTTACCGGAGGAGGTCCACAGGGCTTATGACTGTGGCTCCTGTGTAAAACATATTTCACTGAATGAAAGCTTCTTTCTGTGCAGATGAACATTTCTCTGCAGTGTGGGGTGGGTGCGACACAAAAGATCTCAGAGAACAATAAGCAGCTTCTGACAGACGTTTCTCCAGCTTCTATTCACACTGATTTAGGTTTGATGGAGCCAGATTCTCCTGGTGCAGCATGTTCTTGGATGTGTGGCTTCATTCCTGTTTTTCGGTGTCTGTTAGTGTATGTGATGCTGTCGTGCACATTTCGCTACGGCCGTCAGGACATGGATGTGATGGGCGTGGCCTTCAGGAGGGACCTCTTTCTGGTGACCCGGCAGGTTTACCCCGAGCTGCAGGACAAAGAAAAGCTCACCCACACCAAGATCCAGCAGAAGTTGCTGCGAAAGCTTGGAAACAACGCCTTCCCCTTTTTCTTCGAGGTGAGGAACAGCCTGGAACATCTGGAAAGATCAGGCCCTGCTAGAGGAAGAGGTTTAATCCCTCCATCAGGTTCAAGGATAGAAAACAGAAAGGCCACATTTGTCATGTCTGGAATAGAGTCCTTTTTGTTGTGTTAGGTTTTGTACCCAGTGCAGATCTGGCCTAAATCGTCATCCAAAATCCTCAAGGTAAAAAAGGAAAACCTGATTACAGAATGAATAAAAAATTAGAGCACCAGTCAGAATAACAAAACCCCCACAAATGTCTCAGAAATCTGTTAAAACTCTCTTTAAAACTAGAAATGTGGCACAGTGGTTAGCACTGTTGCCTCACAGCAAGAAGGTCCTGAGCTTGACTCAACCACAGGGGTCTTTCTGTGTGGAGTTTGCATGTTCTCCCCGTGTGCGTGGGTTCTCTACGGCTTCCTCCCACACTCCAAAGACATGCAGGTCAGGTTCACTGGAAACTCTAGACTGTCGACCTGTTCAGGTTGTAACCTGCCTCTTGCCCTAAGACAGCTGGGATAGGCTCCAGCAGAATAGGATGGATGGATGGATGTCCACATTTGAGCAGAAAAGAGTAGAGTTCTCTGAGAGGTTAGAAATTAATGATCATTAACCGTTCAGAAAGACAATCTAACATTTTAGGGAAGAAATTTTCAGAAATAAAGAGGAGGGTTCTCTGTAGCTGTATGAGAACCTTCGAGAACCTGACTGAAATCTGAACACGGGCGAGGTCATTGTTCTGTAGTCACCAGCGTGTGTCTGTGGCGCAGTTACAGAGGAAGGGGTGGGTTTCACTCTTCTAATCGTATAGATTGTCTTGATTAGTTACTATTCCTGTGTTTATTGTTGAAGAGGTTAGAATGAGACGTACCAATTCGGGTACCGTACAGGACGAGCGTGACGGTCTAATGTGCTTCAGTTTCCAGACAACCTGCCCTGCTCCATCACTCTGCAGCCCGGACTGTCCGACGTGGGGAAGGTAACGCCATCACTACACTCAGCCTTTCATGTTCTTCATCTGTACATTGCTTCAGCACCACAAAGTCTCAGAGTACACACACTGATGTTTCACATCAGCTTCCCTCTCTCTGCGTTGTCACGCAGTCCTCTGAAAGCAGCCAATTTGCCCGATGAATGATACTAGCTGTAAATGTGCAAACTGTGTATTTCTGTGTGCTGGACAGAAATGTGCGGTGGAATTTGAGGTGAAAGCTTTCTGTGGTGAGAACCAGGACGAGAAGATCGACAAACAGTGAGTCGCTCAGAGTGGATCTCAGTCTGAAGACTCGATGGACAGCCTTTCACGTGTTCCTCCGTCCTCTCTGCAGGAGTTCTGTCCGTCTCACCATCCGTAAGATCCAGTTCAGTCCAGAGGACAGCAAACTGCTTCCCAGCGCAGAGACAACCTTTGAGTTCCTGATGTCCGAGAAACCTCTGCATGTGAAACTGAGCCTGCCCAAAGAGGTCAGAGCTTCAGTCAGGTTCTGAATCAGACACCAGAACCACCAGGTTCTGAAAGCTGGAGGACTCTCACAGATATACTCATGAAAGCACTTTACCTGTCTGCTTACCTGTCTGCAGACTTTTTACCACGGCGAGCCGCTCAAAGCCAATGTTGAAATCACCAACTCGTCCAGCAGGAACATCAAAGACATCAGCTTGTCAGGTGACATCAGTTTGGCTTCAGAGTACTTAAGGTGACGTAGAGCAGCGTGTCTCTGCCACCAAGCATCATTTCTCCAGTTTTTCCTTTTATAAAGGAAAGCGTGAAATGTACAAGCATGCAGAAGTTGCATTACCATCAGGGGAGACGACTGATTTAAAGCCGAGAAGTCTGTAGTGAACAAAAACTGTATGAAGTCCATTCCAGAGTCCTTACTCTCCAGAAACATCTAAGCTAGGCAGCTAATATGTATTTACATTATTTTGTTGGCTTATTTATTTCAAGACATAATGACTTTAAATAAAATGTCTCCCCCTGCTGGTACTGCAGCTTACTGCACGCTTGCACATTTCACTCTTTGGAGGGGCAAAGGGTGAAATGGACACAGTGGACGGCGTGTCTAATACGCACTTTGCAGTGGTATCGGGTTGACTGGAGACATCAGCTGATAACACTTCCTTCCATTAGCATAAATTTAAAAAGTCATGCAACCAAAGCCTGCTCAGACACGATTGGCCAAACTGAATTGTGACCTAAGGAGATGTTTAACCAGAAAAGCTGCTCCTTGTAAACATGAGGAAAGGTGTCTGTGGCGGTGACACGCTGCCTCACCTGAAGGCCTCTGACAGCAGACAGGTGTGTTCCCTGTCTGCAGCAGCACGGTGGCTTACTTTGAGTTTCTGTGCTTAGTCGAGCAGGTGACCCACGTCATCCTTTACTCCAACGATAAGTACGTCAAGTCTGTGGCCAAAGAGGAGACCAGGTGAGTTAAGGATATAACAGAAGTATATTTCTTTTGAATATTTTCTGAGGGAACTTAAAGCAGGAGTTGTGTTCATGGTCTCAGTTTGATCAGACAGAACATTTTTTCTTTTTTCAAAAGGAAGATGTTTCCTGTACATTTAATTTTTGCATTGATCTGTTTAAAAACAGATGTGCCCCTGTCGTACCTGATACATCTTGGTCTAAAGCAGGGGTCGGCAACCTGCGGCTCTTTAGTCCTTATACTGCGGCTCTGCGTGGTTTGGGAAAATAAATTACATTTAGCTGAAGTGTATTTTTTTTGTATTAGTTCTTTTTAAACTTGTAGTTATAAATTGTTAGATTATTGTGATATTGAAATATAAAAATACACTTTTATTTTCTATTATTTCTTCATCGCTCAAAATAAGCGTCACACTGGCGGAAGCCGGTGTGCCCGCTGAAACGCCTGCATTTACCGAGACTTTCAACCCCAGGTAGGCCAATTATGGATCTTGGGATCCACATTATGTCAGCAGCTCCACCGCGAACTATGTTAAAAACAAACACGCTCACGCCTCACAGACGACAGCTTACAGTCCTGTAAAGATGAAGTGACTTCACTGTGCGCAGAGGTTCAGGAGCAGAAGTCCCGTTGTAAACATATCACGGCAGACCTGACGATGTTTGCATGAACAGGCTTTACAGCTTCTCTTTATTGACCACTTTCACACACGGCTGCTGTACGCACACAGCCGGCTGTAGCTTTGCAGCTCACAGCCCGACACACAACCGCAGAGAGAGCACAGACTTTAAGGTGGCGAGGCGTGATTGCTGGTGCCGCTCAGGTGCGTCCGCCTCCCCTGCAGCGGCGCTGCAGACCACGCCCCACCGCACACATTAACCAGGTAAAATACATATTTAGGCAGAATTTTGTAAATATCTATTTTTCATTTTTCAGCAGCATAGAGCTTTTTTTCAGTTATTTTTAAAAGTCAGGTCAAGGCTCCAAAAGCCCAAAGGAGATATAAGGCTGGCGGCTCACAGCAGTTTTTGGATCATTGTAGTTCAGCTTTCCTTTTGTTATATTTCTTTAAGAGATCGAAATGTGTTCATTACATAAATAAAATGTAGTTTTCTCTGTAGCACTTCATGGATTTCATAAGCAACACACTTTAGCTGTTCACACAAAGCATAAAGGTAAAAAAACAATATGTACAGTGTTATCTTCATTTTAGACGTCACAAAGTATTTGCGGCTCCCAGTGGGTTTTTTTTTGCGTGGAAACTGGCTCCAAGTGGCTCTTTGGGTCTTAAAGGTTGTGACCCCTGGTCTAAAGATACTCCTAGTGACCTCACACTGTCAGCTGGGTTAGTTTTAACCACCCTGGGTTTGACCAAGAGGTTTCTAATCATGTTATGTTTTCGGTTACAGTGACTCTGTGCCTTGTGGCACCAGTCTGAAGCAGGAGTACACCCTGCACCCTCTGCTGGCATACAACAAAGACCGCAGAGGACTCGCTTTGGATGGGCGACTTAAACACGAGGACACCAACCTGGCTTCATCGAGCATGTCAGAGACACACTGAGGTTTTAATGATGGTGTTAGACAGGAAACACGGCTGCTCTTTAAAGGACAGGTTCACATGATTTAACCTGGCAGGTGAGACAGATCTGTCATCAGAGCATTCTGGGCAAAATACACACAGTGTTCAGACCGGCTGCATTCTCACGAGATCTCCGGAGACTCCATCAGATGAGCCTGAAGTCCGGTCAGGCCGTCGAGGTGATGGAGCCTCAGTTGAATTTGAATTGAAATTTTTATTTCAGTCAACAACAACAGATTATAATTTTACATAAAAGTACTCAAACAGAAACCGAAAAGTGAATAGGCTGAAGCCTTATGGCTTATACTTATCCTATCCCTTACCCCCATAGAAGTAATCAAATCCTTAACCAAGAAAATAAATAGCATTGATAAATAAGTTGTATAACAGTTTGAAAAGAAATCAATGATAAATCAAGAAATTAAATCAACACAAAAAAATGTTAACAAACCAAATTTCTATAACCTTGTATAATACTAATTTTTAAAAGCTTCCTGAAGAATGACAAAGAAAAACACATCTTCAGTTCATCATTAAGTCTGTTCCATAATTTCACTCCCAAAACTGACACACATCTATACTTAACATTGGTTCTCACTTTAGGCATTTCAAACACATAAGACCCCCTCAAATCATATTTTCCATCTCTTAGTTGAAACATCCTTAAAATACAAATTGGAACATTCTTTTTCATCACACGATATATCATCTCTAAAGTTTTAGAATATATAATGTCCATGAATTTTAACATAGAGGATCCTACAGAAAACTGGTTGGTGGACTCCCTGTATCCAACTTTATTTATTATTCTAATAGCTCTTTTTTGCAACTTAAATATTGAATCCAAATATGTTTTGTATGTGTTCCCCCAAATTTCTGCACAGTAGGTCATATAAGGCAAACAAAGGGAAGTATACAATAAATAAAGGCAGTTCTTATTCAAAGAATCTCTTGTTTTATAAAGAATAGAAATAGACTTGGATAATTTTCGTTTCACATGTTCTATGTGGGGCTTCCAACAAAGTTTATCATCAATAATTACTCCTAAAAATTTTGGCTCATATACTCTTTCAAGTTCAACATTATTTAAATTCAATTTTACTTTAATATTACTTTTACTACCTCCAAATAACATAAATTTTGTTTTACTTTCATTCAATGATAGTTTATTAAATACAAACCATCTATTTAACTTCATGAGTTCTGTTTCCACTGTTTTCAGTCATTTCTTTATGTCTTTTCCAGAGCAAACTAAGTTTGTATCATCAGCAAACATCACATATTTTAAAGCATCACTGGCTGTACAAATATCATTTATATAAAGTAAAAGTAACTTAGGTCCCAAAACAGATCCTTGCGGACCTTCACAAGTTACTTTTCTAACTTTAGATTTCATGTTATTAATACTCACATATTGGAACCTATTATTCAAGTAACTATTTAACCAAAATTGTACAACACCTCTTAAACCATACCTTTCACACTTCCGTAAAAGTAAAGAATGATCTATCGTATCAAAGGCTTTACGTAAATCAATGAACACACCTATTCCAAACTGTTTTTCATCCACAGCCGTTGCAATATTTTCAATAAATTCCATCACAGCTAGAGATGTTGAGCGATTTCTTCTGAACCCATACTGATGATCATTCAATAAATCATATTTATCAATAAAAGAATCTAGTTTGTTTGCAAATAGTTTTTCAAGAATCTTTGAAAACTGAGGCAGTAAAGATACCGGTCCATAGTTTGACACAATCTGTTTATCACCAGTTTTATATAGTGGGATCACTTTGGCAAATTTTTCAATTTAAATCACAGCTTGATGACCTCTGACGACTGGAAGCCTCCAGGAGACTGAACTATGTTTTCCAGAACATCAACCACTGAAATTAGAAATATGATAGAAATGGACTCATCCAAGTGTCAGAGCCGAGGTCTCGTTTTGTTCTGTCAGGTCATGAAGCCTCCACAGTTTAACTTTCTTCTTAGAGGTGGAACCAGAAGCATCCCAAACGTTAGTGAGACGATTATTTGATTCGATGATTTGGACATCTCCCTCCTAATGTCTCCTCTGCGGGGTCAGATCTCTGACCTGTTTCTAGCTGCTGGGTTAGAAACACCACAGGGACTCTGGATGATCTGAAGCTCTGTGCTGCAAACGGTTCCTGACTCTCAGTTTGTGCCGACGAGCCTGAAACCTTGCTCGTGCTTTCAGACACCTGTGACCCCTGACAGAGCTGTGAACCTGTCCTTTAACCACATAGCGTGCTAGTACACAATGCCGAGAGCACCTGAGTTTCCTGAGCTTAGCGAAAGAGCGTTGTGTGACTTTCAGAAAGTTTTCCTTAAGCTGATGAGAGCTGTCTGTGTCTCAGTGTGAAGCAGGAGGTCCTGAAGGAGGTTCAGGGGATTCTGGTCTCCTATAAGGTCGTGCTGAGGATGGTCGCCTCAGGGTGAGTCTCACACTTCCTGCTGTTAACAGTGTGTGTATGTTCAGGTGTCTGGTGAGGGGTCAAAGGTCACTACAGGCCCTCTGCCTGACCTCACTTACAGCAGCTCAGGTGTGACGAGGCAGTGGTTTGAACACATTGTGAATACGAGCAACTGATGACACAGAACAACAAAAACAGCTTCAACGTCACCAACACCTTGGCCCCAAATAGCAGACAGGTCTGGCCCAGATCTGGTGTCAAGCCGGCACTGCTAGCTGACTTCTGGCATGGTAAGTGGTCTGTCATCCAGATGTGGGCCAGGCCTGGCTTAGACGGCACTGTCTATGTGATGGCATGCCACATCTGGCTCAATCTTGTTTTGGTCCATCTGGCCAGGCTCATAGAAAACAGGTCTGGCCTGGATCCGGCATCAAGCTGGCACTTCTGACTGACCGGTGTCACGGCAGAGTGTATGTCAACCAGATCTGGGCCACCAAAGGGCCGTCATTTTTTGCGGTATGTGGGCCATGTGTAAGAACATTGTGTGGGCCTGATCTGGGCCATACCAATTTTGCTATGTGGGGCTGTGACAGCCTCCTGGGTCAGCTGACCTGGACACCAGCCACACACCTCTATCATGTGCCAGGGTCATGAAACTCCATCTTTTCAAATCAGAGAGCCTGAAGTGTCACTGACCAATAGGAGCGCTCTCTCAGCCAGGGTCGTGCCCGCACGCTGCGCCTCATATCAGAGGGAAAATTAACCTCAAAGCAATCTGACTCTTTGTGTCTGTTCTCTCTCTGCTGCCCTTCATTGACAGGATGGTGGGATCCAGGTAGGGTCACGCTCAGACACACTGTGTGTGCGTGTGTGTGTGTGTGTGTGTGTGTGTGTGTGTGTGTGTGTGTGTGTGTGTGTGTAAAACATCTGGACTCACAGCTGTGTCTGTGCTTTACAGTGAGGTGTCTCTGGAGGTTCCCTTCAGGCTCATGCATCCCAAACCTGAACCAGGTACAGATTTCTTTCAGCTTCCACAACACACACACACACACACACACACACACACACACACACACACGTAAACACACACACACACACACACGTAAACACACACACACACACACACGTAAACACACACACACACACACACACACACACACACACGTAAACACACACACACACGTAAACACACACACAGAACATGTTCTCATGTAAACCGGCTCATAAGCTGGTCCAGCTGTGTGTGTGTTTACGTGTGTGTGTGTTTACGTGTGTGTGTGTTTATGTGTGTGTGTGTTTATGTGTGTGTGCGTGTGTTTACGTGTGCGTGTGTTTACGTGTGTGTGTGTTTATGTGTGTGTGTTTACGTGTGTGTGTGTGTGTGTGTGTTTACGTGTGTGTACGTGTGAGTCTGTGTGTGTGTGTACGTGTGTGTGTGTGTTTACGTGTGTGTGTGTGTGTGTGTTTACGTGTGTGTGTGTGTGTGTGTGTGTGTGTGTGTGTGTGTGTGTGTGTGTGTGTGTTTACGTGTGTGTACGTGTGAGTCTGTGTGTGTGTGTTTACGTGTGTGTGTGTTTACGTGTGTGTGTGTTTACGTGTGTGTACGTGTGAGTCTGTGTGTGGGTGTTTACGTGTGTGTGTGTGTGTGTGTTTACGTGTGTGTGGGTGTTTACGTGTGTGTGTGTTTACGTGTGTGTGTGTGTGTGTTTACGTGTGTGTGGGTGTTTACGTGTGTGTGTGTGTGTGTTTACGTGTGTGTACGTGTGAGTCTGTGTGTGTGTGTTTACGTGTGTGTGTGTTTATGTGTGTGTGTGTGTGTGTGTTTACGTGTGTGTGTGTTTACGTGTGCGTGTGTTTACGTGTGTGTGTGTGTGTGTTTACGTGTGTGTACGTGTGAGTCTGTGTGTGGGTGTTTACGTGTGTGTGTGTGTTTACGTGTGCGTGTGTTTACGTGTGTGTGTGTTTACGTGTGTGTGTGTTTACGTGTGTGTACGTGTGAGTCTGTGTGTGTGTTTACGTGTGTGTGTGTGTGTTTACGTGTGTGTATGTGTGAGTCTGTGTGTGTGTTTACGTGTGTGTGTGTTTATGTGTGTGTGTGTGTTTACGTGTGTGTGTGTGTGTTTACGTGTGTGTACGTGTGAGTCTGTGTGTGGGTGTTTACGTGTGTGTGTGTGTGTTTACGTGTGTGTACGTGTGAGTCTGTGTGTGTGTGTTTACGTGTGTGTGTGTTTACGTGTGTGTGTGTTTGTGTGTGTGCGTGTGTTTACGTGTGCGTGTGTTTACGTGTGTGTGTGTTTATGTGTGTGTGTTTACGTGTGTGTGTGTGTGTGTTTACGTGTGTGTGTGTTTACGTGTGTGTACGTGTGAGTCTGTGTGTGGGTGTTTACGTGTGTGTGTGTTTACGTGTGTCTGTGTGTGTTTACGTGTGTGTGTGTGTGTGTTTATGTGTGTGTGTGTGTTTACGTGTGTGTGTGTGTGTGTTTACGTGTGTGTGTGTTTACGTGTGTGTGTGTGTGTGTTTACGTGTGTGTGGGTGTTTACGTGTGTGTGTGTGTGTGTTTACGTGTGTGTACGTGTGAGTCTGTGTGTGTGTGTTTACGTGTGTGTGTGTTTATGTGTGTGTGTGTTTATGTGTGTGTGTGTGTGTTTATGTGTGTGTGTGTGTGTGTTTATGTGTGTGTGTGTTTACGTGTGTGTGTGTGTGTGTTTACGTGTGTGTGTGTGTGTGTTTACGTGTGCGTGTGTTTACGTGTGTGTGTGTGTGTGTTTACGTGTGCGTGTGTTTACGTGTGTGTGTGTGTGTGTTTACGTGTGTGTACGTGTGAGTCTGTGTGTGGGTGTTTACGTGTGTGTGTGTGTTTACGTGTGCGTGTGTTTACGTGTGCGTGTGTTTACGTGTGTGTGTGTTTACGTGTGTGTGTGTTTATGTGTGTGTGTTTACGTGTGTGTACGTGTGAGTCTGTGTGTGTGTTTACGTGTGTGTGTGTGTGTTTACGTGTGTGTACGTGTGAGTCTGTGTGTGTGTTTACGTGTGTGTGTGTTTATGTGTGTGTGTGTGTTTACGTGTGTGTGTGTGTGTTTACGTGTGTGTACGTGTGAGTCTGTGTGTGGGTGTTTACGTGTGTGTGTGTGTGTTTACGTGTGTGTACGTGTGAGTCTGTGTGTGTGTGTTTACGTGTGTGTGTGTTTACGTGTGTGTGTGTTTACGTGTGTGTGTGTTTGTGTGTGTGCGTGTGTTTACGTGTGCGTGTGTTTACGTGTGTGTGTGTTTATGTGTGTGTGTTTACGTGTGTGTGTGTGTGTGTTTACGTGTGTGTGTGTGTGTTTACGTGTGTGTACGTGTGAGTCTGTGTGTGGGTGTTTACGTGTGTGTGTGTTTACGTGTGTGTGTGTGTGTTTACGTGTGTGTGTGTGTGTTTACGTGTGTGTGTGTGTGTGTTTACGTGTGTGTGTGGGTGTTTACGTGTGTGTGTGTTTACGTGTGTCTGTGTGTGTTTACTTGTGTGTGTGTGTGTGTTTACGTGTGTCTGTGTGTGTTTACGTGTGTGTGTGTTTACGTGTGTGTGTGTGTGTGTGTGTTTACGTGTGTCTGTGTGTGTTTACGTGTGTCTGTGTGTGTTTACGTGTGTGTGTGTGTGTGTTTACGTGTGTGTGTGTGTGTGTTTACGTGTGTGTGTGTTTACGTGTGTGTGTGTTTACGTGTGTGTGTGTGTGTGTTTACGTGTGTCTGTGTGTGTTTACGTGTGTGTGTGTTTACGTGTGTGTGTGTGTGTGTGTGTTTACGTGTGTGTGTGTGTGTTTACGTGTGTGTGTGTTTACGTGTGTGTGTGTGTGTTTACGTGTGTGTGTGTTTACGTGTGTGTGTGTTTTAAGCTGCTTCTTGTGTATTGCTGACAGCAGTTTGTGATAAACAAGAAGCTGCGTCACACAGATTAACATCCAGATTAGCACCGATTAATAGAGTTTAACACACACACGTACACACACGCACACGTAAACACACACACGTAAACACACACACACACTCTCAGGTGCACACTCTTGCGTGTTCCCAGTGTTACCCTCCAGGTGTGTCACTGCAGGGTCTACCTGACCGTATGAAACCAGCTGTTGTGATTTGGCGCCATATAAAAAAGTTCATATTGTTCATATTTCACCTGTTTCTCTTTTCTTGATGCTGACTGACCTGCAGCCAAGGACAGGTAAGTGTGACAGTAAACGACATCACTTCCTGTCCCACACAGTGACGTCTTCCTCTGTGTGACGGACATCATAGGGAAAGGTTGGCGCTTCCCAGGCCGATTCTCTGTCTTACAAGGGGGGGAGGGGCTCGAATCTGACTGGCTAAATTTAAAAGGAGCAGAGCAGCAGACGTAGCTCACGTGGAGCAGGAAGGTCAAGCTCGTCTTACGTGGAGGGCCGGACCAGCAAAGCGCCCCTGCTGTCCCTGTAAAGATTAATCCCACTTTTAATCCCTGAGAGGCGTAAATAATATAAAACAGGCGTCTCCTTTTTCCACACGACAACTAAACGCAGATCAAAGAAATCTGTCAGCACGACATGTAGAAAATTCGCTCGTCCTGTGACTGTAAAATGTTATGTTGTCGTGTTCTGTCGTCACCTCGGTGAGAACAGCGGATGGATTTTGAAATGAAAACACAGTTAAAGGCCAAAATTCCTGCCCTCCTTCACGTTTGCCCAGCAGGCGAGATCAGAGGCTTTGCCGATCCAGTTGTGGCCTCCGAGCCTTATGTTTGACACCGCTGATAGACTGAAGTCCCACACTTTAGTTTTTACAACCTTGATCGGGCGGCTGTGGTTTAAAGCTGGTCATCGAGCCCCAGCACCTCCGCGTGGTCATGTGACTGTTTACGGCAAACGTGTGTTTAAACGTACACGTGTGTTTCAGTTTTTTCTTGTTTATCAAGAACAGGAAGTGACTTAAACTGCTGAGACAGGACGCGAAGCTTGCTGTTGACCTTCCCACTGTGTCTGTGCTGCAGTGAATCAGATGACATGGTGTTTGAGGAATTCAAACGGGCCTACCTGAAGGGCGTGGTCTACGGAGACGACGACGAGTCCCCCACCGACGCCTGAACTACAAAGATGGCTGCCTCAGGTCAAACGGCGCGGCGGCCACTCGGAGCTGAAGATGAACACAGCGTGGTCGTCCACCCGTGGTTTCCTCACTGTTTTAACGACTCCATCGTGTTTCCTGCAACACCACCCCCAGGCTAACTACAGCCGCGAGGTGGCGCTAGCAGGAACCAAAAACTCTGTCTGCCATAAATGACCATCTCCTCCCCTAATGCAGTACTTTTACCTGGAACCAGGTGTTTTTACTTTTTTTTCCTGCAGCATTTCCTCCATGGCTGGGTTTGGTGTGTACTTTAGGGTTTCCCAAACCTGATGCAGCGCCCTCCGGTGGCCACAGTGATTATGCTGTGAACAAAGCTGAGTGATGCAGTCGTGGCTGGGAGGACGCTGAGGTGGATGGACGGGTGGAGCTGCTTGTCTTTGATGAATGAAATGGTCTAAGTCACAGGTGTCAAACTCCAGGCCTCGAGGGCCGGTGTCCTGCAGGTTTTAAATGTGTCCTCGATCCATCACAGCTGATTTAAAAGGACCTCCTCAACATGTCCTGTAGTTCTCCAGAGGCCTGGTAATGAACTAATCATCTGATTCAGGTGAGCTGAAACAGGGTGAGATCTAAAACCTGCAGGACACCGGCCCTCGTGGCCTGGAGTTGGACACCCCTGGTCTAAGTGCTTCATTAGGGTTAGGTGAAGAATGCCGACGTGGCCACAGGCATCCATGATTGGCCGTCCTCCGTCCAACTCCACCTCCTCCTGCAGCACGTGGAGCTTCTTTTGTTCCAGAGGAAAGCAGCTGAGGGCCTGAGGGTCATTTCTGGGAGGCAGAGTTTAACATTTCCCGTCCTCAGAGGGTCGGTGTGTCACGTTAAATGAAGGAAATGCTGGATATGATGAGTGTCAGCAGGCCGGGCTGTTAGCCGTGAGGCTCTGAGCGAATGTAGACGAGTAAAGTGCATCTTTAGAGCTCAGTGAAACGAGCTGCTGACGTTCTGTAGAGCACGTCATAGCTGACCTGTCAGTGTGCTTATTTTAGAGGCAGCGATGTTTCTCCTGTTTCTGTCTGATACGGTGATACCTGACATACGTGTGTGTGTTCCACTTTTTCTGCATGCATTAAACAGATTGAGGTTGTGAGCTGTTAGTCGCTGTGCTTGTGTTTGATTAAAGAAGCCTGTTCTCCATGTTTCACACTCCGCGCGGCTCCATGTTTTTACATTTGGGTTTCTCACTTCTACTTCCTGTCACACAGAGGTACTTTTGTTATACGGTGACAATAAAGAGATCAGATCGAGTCCAGTGAGCATCCATCCATAATATTCTTGATATTTATAATTAAGTGATTTGTGTACATTAGTGCTATTTTTAATTCTTAAATTTGAAAAATCTGTAACATGTATTGTTTAGTTTAGCCTGTTACTGTCTTGGAGCAACTATAACTTACATCATTTCCTTAAGGATTAATAAAGTGTCATGATTAATGAGTACATCCACAAACTGAGGCTTCCTGCTGTTTTGTGTGTCTCTGCAGATGGACTGAGTATCTGTGGAGCCATTGTGTCTGTGGATACTAACTGTCAGTCACTTAACACTGAGGCTGTGGACCCAGAGGGCCCGGACTCTAAGGGCAGCTCGTCCTGGGCCCGGGGGCGTGTTCAGAGCCCAAATGTAATCCTTTGCCTGGGTCCACAGAGAGCGGCTAACAGCAGCATGTAAATCCACTTTTAATTCATGGCTTCAAAGGAACACGACAGTGTTTGGAAGAATTTATTATCCGAGATGAGTTTGTGACAGAATGACTCAAATTCAGCGTGAATTTGAATTTCATTTGGAGAAATAATAAATGTCTCTACAGGAGATGAGCTGATAGGGTTAAGAGTGTAGAGAAGTTTTGATTTGGGGGTTATGAACGGAGCCTCAAACTAAGATTTTTGAGCTCTTTTGTCAGACACAGAAATTACGAGGTATTGACTTTCTCTACCGTGATATTCTCAAAGTGCCCACAAAGCTGTCAAAGTTCCACCAACAAGCTCTCCTCTACTATACAAGCATGAGTTCACAACACATAATACACTCAAGTGAAACTAAGGACACATTGGTGCTAACAGAAAATCAAAAAGGGAGCAAAAAGCACCATGGTCCGTGACTCACTTCATGGACAAAACAGGTATGAAGATCGTCCCGGTACCCTTTAAAACAATGGTTCAACAGACTGGGAGATATTCCAACCTTGGTGTAGAAGTGAGACCGATAACTGTTGAAGGTATCCAGCGAGAGAGGGAAGACAAGAATCGATTAATAAGAAACCTTTTGTCAACAAAATGCTAGCCTGGCAAACTGAAAAGGAAATGTGTTGTTTTCAGTGAGGATGAGGAGGCCAAAAAATACGACAATGAATTTAAACTTGTGAACGAGTTTTCTCAGTTTTCACACTTTAGGCTGAACTGGAAGACTTTTCTGTGGATTCTGTGAAGACAACACTGAGACTGTGGAAAATGTTTTATTACAGCCCAACTTAGTTTGTGAGTTTGGACCGATTCTCAAAGTTGGCTTTGTTCTAAAACATTTCTTTGCTCTGTATATGATGTGGACTAACACTGGAGTATTAATGAAAGACAAAAATCTGGACTGAATAATGTGATTATTTTAGCAACATATTACAGTCCGAGCCCACTTCTGTGCGTGGAAGAATCATCTCAAAGTATTTTCCAGATCTGGACACAAAAGCCCTGAAATGTATTTCCTTACTGGACTTAGAGATGCTCTTGGACTCAAACCCCTGTTTTATTTTATTATTATTTAGTTTTCCTCTTGTTTCATATCATTTATATGTTTTTTTTCTCTATTCCTTTGCTACTGACTCAACAGCACCGTATGGCTGTTTTCTGTGTTTGAGTCAAAGGGTTGAACTTTGTTTGGTTTGGAAATTCAGCCTAAAAAATAAAATAAAAAACGACTCCGTTCAACCTAAGAGTACACCTGAGTCTCTGCCGTGTGGGAGCGAGCTTCACTAAATCTGCGAGGGCAAAGGTGTAACCCTCACCCCACACCTGCCATGAGAGCTTGTGTTCAGGTCAACTAGATTTGAGTTTTGATTGCTGTGTTTAAGTAAAATGATTTCATTGTTATCTGAAGATAACATTGATACGTGTATGCTTTTGCACGAGCTGGAGAAGGAGAACTTATTTTTGTCTTTAACGCGTGCATGATGAAACACCGGCACCATTGAGAGTGGACTATGTAAAGAAATCTAAATAGTTACCTAAAATCTAGTTAACCTGGTCACCGGTGACTTTCACGAGGCGTCGGGCTGCTTCACAGAGCAACCTTTTCAGGTAAGAGGCGGGAATGCTACGGGTCACACAGGCCTGTCGGAGCTCAGTGGACCATCAAACCCTCTCCGCTGAGTTCAGGCTGTTTTCACGCCAGCGGAGAACTCGTGTTGTTGTAATGTCACCGAGTGACCACCAGGGGTCGGCTCCGCTGTGCTGTCCGGTCTCTGCCGCTGGGGGGCGCTGCTCCCCCTAGCGGTAGACA
The DNA here is from genome assembly GCF_041146795.1 of Maylandia zebra. Classification (NCBI taxonomy): domain Eukaryota; kingdom Metazoa; phylum Chordata; class Actinopteri; order Cichliformes; family Cichlidae; genus Maylandia; species Maylandia zebra. The sequence goes on along the minus strand of NC_135180.1, from coordinate 40,304,041 downwards.
CCGGGGGTCTGATGGCAGGATGGCGGAGGCAGGGGGACCGGATTCCGCCGCGGCGCGGTGCCCTGACGAGTCATCAGATAGTGAGCCGGAACAGGAGCCCGGAACTCCGCAGAAACTCATCCGAAAAGTGTCGACGTCCGGCCAGATCCGCAGCAAGGTACGTGTGCTAACATCCGGGGCTCCTTGCGCATAGCCGGCGGTCAGCGGCGGCGCTCATTCAGCAGCGCAGGGCCACACGCAGCCTGAGGGCACGGCGCTGTCCACCGGCTCACCGGCCCGCAGAACTCCATGTAAAATACGGACTCTTTAAAAGCCGGTCCCTCTTTCTAGCGGTAAGCAGCCGGTTTATTGTTAGAGTGAAACATGTTCGGACCAGACATCGACCGTCGGATACTCCGGCGCGCAGTGAACATGATGTGTGATGTTTCAGCGCTGCTCTGACGTCTGTTTCCCGGACAGCCGTCCTCCACTGGCCGCTGCGGGCGGCGCTATCTTTGCCTTTAAAACACAAGTGTGAGATGTGGGCTGCATGCTGGTGACGCCGAACTGAAGACCGGGCGCGTTTGCGCCTTAAACCGGTCTACTGTCTTTGGCCCGTGCTCCCGTAGTCCAAAGATTGGTGTCACTTTAAATCTGACCGATTTTAAACGGAGTTCTGAGCCCAGGCTTCAGCGTCCCTGGAAAAACTGTGCTTTCTGGGGTAAGGGCCACAGCTCTTAGACCATTTCTAAACTACATAACAGGAAACGCCGTAGCCAGACACCGAGTTTCAGTAGATGACCGGGTGTAAACACGGATCTGACTGGTGCGGTTTTTTCACCATCTGTGGAGCTTCCGTTAAACCTAATTCGGGCAGAAACGGCATAAAGTCAGCGGAGACGCCGGTAAAACGCACGGAAACAACAGAGAAACGTCGCGAGTTTAAACCGGTAACACATACCGGTTACTAGCTCACACCTGATAACGGAAAGATTTGGGCCCGCTGTGAGACATCGGTGTTTCCTATCGCTGGTGGCCTAAATGCGCGTGCTGCTGCGGGGTGGACAGAGGCAGCTGAGGCGGCGCTACGTTAGCTTTAGCACTGTGACACATAACGGTCCCATCACGGTCGACACGTAACGGCCGACACGTAACGGCCGGTTTTCCGGTAAAAGCAGCGGGATTTTAACTGCGATAGAGAACAGCGGGAACTCAAACTGGCACCGCTGATCAATACGTGACAGATTATACTTTTATTGATTACTGATCGTTTTTCATATTGCTGCCTTCACGGGCAGGCTAAAGACTCGGAAATGTGGACATCGTGTTGTCAGACGATGTTAAAGCAGCTCCATTAGGAAACAATTTAAAAAACAAACCCGGAGTCCTGAAAGCTCACTGTGAGGCGCTTCCTTCGACCTACAGAGCTGACCAAAGACAGGCTCTGGTTTTCAGGGCGGTAGGCATCATTGATGAGCAGGACACAGGTGAGTGAGGTGTGGTTCCTGCTGCAGGGGGGCCTCCGGTGACTTAATCCCACTCACAGAGAGCGGTGTTATTGGGCACCAGATCAAATGTGCCAGGTGTTCCTCTGTGAACATGGCGTCGTCATGGCGAAAGGGTTAACGGGTCAACGCTGTGACCTGCAGATCTTCACCGAGTCCTCACTTCATAGAGCCGCACGGCAAGAAGGTCCTGAGTTCAATTCCACCATCAGGCCGGGTCTTTCTGTGTGGAGTTTGCATGTTCTCCCCGTGTTTGCGTGGGTTCCCTCCGGGTACTCCAGCTTCCTCCCACCATCCAAAGACATGCAGCTTGTGGGGACAGGTTAATTGATTAATCCAAATTGCCCATTGGGAGTGAATGTGAGTGCGAATGGTTGTCTGTCTCTGCATGTTAGCCGTGACTGGCGACCTGTCCAGGGTGTACCCCGCCTCTCACCCTATGACAGCTGGGATAGGCTCCAGCGCCCCCCACGACCCTGGAAAGGATAAGTGGAAGCGGATGGATGGATGTTTCTCTGTAATAACAAACTCAGTGTAAACTATCTGTGTATAAACCAAAGCTGACACTATGAGACTTCATCAGAGGTGTGAGCATCACTGCAGGTGTCTTTGGTCGTGTCCAAATTCATGGACTGCATCCTCCTGAGGTGGTCGGGTAGGCCGGAAGTAAACGGCTGTTAAATTGGACGGTCTCGCCTTCTAGTTAGCGTCAGCGCTGTCTCGGTGGAGTTTAATGAACTCGCCGTCTGCTTCTTGCTATCTAAAATATAACAGGACACTGGCGTAAACTCTCGACCGTCTCATACTTCTGTTTAATCAGTTTTCTGTTTGACGTTTAGTCAGCTGTGTGAAAACCAAGGAGGAACCAACCCGGGGGATTAATAAAGTTTTATCTAATCTAATAACTTTAATCTCAGCCAAACCGATTTACTCACGAACAAATAAAACACTGAAAAAAGCCCAACAATAACATTTTTAGGTTGTCTAAGTGACTTATATATCACGTTTAACCCGAGCAGCGAAAGTGATCTGAAAGTGATGTGCCGGGAGTTGTGCCGTTCTCGGCGGCTCCAGTGACCCGCGAGCTCCTGGCTCGCTGTCGAGCTGGTGGGTAACAGACGTCTCCGAAAACGTCGAAGCACTTTTGCAAATGTGCGATATCTTGATAAACCGAGCAGATATTTGAAGTTTTCACAGCTACTTTCTCGCCTGAAAATATGTTAAAAGTTTATTTTGTGACCCAGAAAGATTAGTAAGAGTAATTTTAAAACTTAGTAGCTGCTGCCGTTGTTGGAAACTGGAGTTTGGCTGGGCCGCGCTATGAATTCTGGGATATGGTGGGCCACGAAGGACACACCCGACCCATCCTTCAAATTCGGGGAAAATGAGGACGCATTTGTCGGCTGCATTCGGAGGAGTCTACGAATTTGAACAGCCTTCGGCGCGTCGCTGTGACGTAATCGGTCTACAAATACGTCCTCAGGAGGAAGCAGCCCAGGAATTTGGACACGACACAAATCTCTTCAAACACTGAAAATGAGAGAAAATTAGAATAATGTCAATAATAATTCTGACAGACATAAAAGACGGAGTTTTTTAACTTTTCAAAATAAAAGCACGGGAACGAGGAGATAAATCACAGGTTTAATGCCTGCTCATGCAGTGAAGTCTGGAATTTCCCGCGGCAGCAAATGGAAGAACAGGAAGAACATGGGTTATATTTAGAGTATGGGACAAACATTGAGATTGAGTCATGTGGGACTCTGACAGGAAGCTGCACTCCACTGTTTCCTGCTGTCCCACGCCTCAGCCGCCAGAAACATTCAAACACTTCCAACTTTATTTAAAACTGTGCAGCGGACAGCCTCCATCTTTACACAAGATTTACACACTTTCAGCTTGAGAAAGAAGAAATCTGTGCTCACAGGTGTGTGTGTGTTTCAGACTGTGCTGAAGGAGGGGAACCTGCTGAAACAGACGAGCTCGTTCCAGCGCTGGAAGCGGCGATACTTCAAGCTGAGAGGGCGGACACTGTACTACGCTCAGACCGCCAAGGTGAGCCCCACCCTGCCGCTCAGTTGCTGGGCTGTGTTCTGAGGACGCACGCGTGAGCATAACCTTTTCTGTGTGTCTGCAGTCCATCATCTTTGACGAAGTCGACCTGACGGACGCCAGCGTGGCCGAGTCCAGCACCAAAAACGTCAACAACAGCTTCACCGTGAGTCTTAATAATAATGGATTGGATTTATATAGCGCTTTTCAAGGCACCCAAAGCGCTTTACAATGCCACTATTCATTCACTCTCACATTCACACACTGGTGGAGGCAGCTACAGTTGTAGCCACAGCTGCCCTGGGGCAGACTGACAGAAGCCAGGCTGCCATATCGCACCATCGGCCCCTCTGGCCAAACCTGCAGCAGCACGGCCAGGTTCATCCACCGCTGAAAATAGTCCCCACACAGGCCGCTGTTCCTGCTCTGTGTGGTTACACTACAGGAAGTGACCTCAGGATAGATTCCTGTTTAATTCACATTCTGTCTAATCAGCTGATCAGTGACTGGAAGCAGGCGTGGCTGAGTTACGTCTGTCACTCATTGTGTGTCTGTGTTTGTGTGTGTCTGGTTGTGTGTGTGTCTGTGTGTGCTGCTGGCGTCCATTAAAAACCTGGTTTTCCTTTAGTGTAAACATATTTACTCTAATTTATTTATTTACATATTTATTTTTTTCTATTTTTAACATTTTTCACAGATTAGTTTTTTTTTATAAATTTTGAAATGTTGTGTTGAATAATCTTCAGCTTTTCTTTTGTTTCTAACTGAATCCATTTGTGTGTTTTGTGCTGTTGTCGCTTTGATGCTCGGAGCTGTTTGTGCTCATCAGAGTTTCTGTTTTAGTCACACAATGGACTCACACAGGAAGAGAGCGTCTTATTTTGGCGAGTGAAGTCATTTCCTGTAATTGAGGCCTTTGAAGTTTGTTTAAAGAGTCTGTGTGTGTGTGTGTGTGTGTGTGGTCGGTATAATAACAGTCTGTGTGCTAAAAATACACAGTCACATGAACACAGCTGACACACACACTCCTCCTTCTTGCTGGTTGGATTGGGTAGAAAAGGAAGGGGGCGGGGCCGGTGCAGGGAGAAATGGTCAGAGCGAGGCAGAGACGACAGCAGACCAGAACCAGGATCGGGACTCTGAGCCGGACTTTCGTCAGGACGCGGTAAGTCAGCTATTGGTCAAAAGGTCATGATGTCACCGACAGCTGACCGGCTTCACGCTTCCTGACTCACCGCTGCGTCAGATCCTTCACGCTGTTATTGGTGACGTCTCTCCTCCGGGCCTTCACACGTGTTTTGCTCTGAGCCTCGGTGACGCTGACCCAAGTGGGCCGGGCGGTCTCCATCAGCGCTCACCGTTAGTCAGACGGTGGAAGCAGAGTGATGGCGATTAATCGAGCTTTCGTTTTGTCGACAGAGCTCATTAGTTCTCGTTTTAAACGCTTCCTTCGCCCATGTGTTCCGATCACACAAAGGAGGATTATTGTGAACTGTGGCTCATGCACAGCTGCTTTGGTGGCTTAAGTGAACTGTTGAGGTGTCCGCCGCGTTTTAAACTGAGCTCTGGGAAAAGACCCCGTGGGTCACATGACACGGGAATGAAGGAACGTGTTTTATTCCCCTGCGTTCATGCCGCTGTGTGTGGATCTGTGGACTTCCCGAGGCTTAGCATGAGTCGGCTGCAGCAGCGAGGACAAGAGCAGGAAGCTGGAAACAGGCAGAGGAGGAGACGTCAGGTGACTTTGTACAGCTCAGTGATTGGGTGATGACGATGTGGAGAGAAAGCAGAGGTTCAGGGACGGTGGGGGAGGGGCAAGAAACACTGCTATCTCTGTTTGTGCTCACAGAGGTCCATTGTGTGCGATGGCGTGATGTCACTTCCTGTTTGTGATGCCCGTTTGCCGACAGCGGCTGTACAGACTGAGGCTGAGCAGCTCCACGCCATCAACTGTTGTGATTGGTCGGTGAGCCGACGTGGAGCGCCCTCTGCAGGAACGACTTAGCACACAATTACAATAAAATACAAAATAATGCTGCGCTGCTCATCTGTAATCTGCAGGCTTCCCAACGCCAGCCAATCACAAGAAAGTTGTCTTACAGGGGGAGGAGCCCAGAATACTTGTAAAAGTTCTAGATGTTCAAAGCCGCAGCCCAACCCGGGCTGTGTTTCTGTCTGTGTGGACTCATCCCACAGTGTCAAAGTCCAGTCGGCAGCTGGGGGACCCGCGCTCCGTGCTCGCTCTTCCTGTTCGTCGGGTTAACGTGACCACTGACGGCTGATTCCTTCTCTCCGTAAGGCACCGCGCTGCGAGCTCTCCTGACCAGTGTTGGTCAAGTTACTTGAAAAAAGTAATCAGTAACTAATTACTGATTACATCCCCAAAAAGTAATCCTGTTACTTTACTGATGACTTATTTTCAAAAGTAATTAATTACTTAGTTACTTTTTAAAAACATGATTTACAACCTGAGTAGGTGATAAAGCGATAGATCTTTCAGCCCAATTCTACTTTTTCTGCATAATCCATCATACAAAATGTAATCAAATGGAAAAGTCTCTTTTTAAAACTTGTTTTATTAGTTTTAATCTTTTAACTTTATGCATCAAGCAAACATTTAATTATCTGCAACATTCTGACTGGAAGAAATTAGTTTAACATTTAAACCTATTTTCTGCACATTCCAGCACATAAAATAAAATATTTTTGTGTTTACACTCAGTCTTTCAAATAGATGCAAGTAAAACACAGCAGAAAATAAATAAAGTCACAGACTCAGCGGTCCTGTTGCTCTATTTTCACCTGTAAAGCAGGACTATGGTAGGCGGAGGTTTACCCTGGTGCAGGTGTGCCGCGGTCAGTGGAAGAATCCGCGAGTGTCTCTGTGAGTTTCCCATTACGTCGTAGCTACTCGGTGCTTGTTGGAAGTTTAGGGGTTTTTTTGCTGTAAAAAGAAGTTTTCTTCCCACGCACAGCGGACACTAATGTTTGTGTCACTTTTTATGGAATCAAACTCAAAGTAAGGTCAGTACTTCCACGCTTTAAACGCTGCAGCTCATACTCTCTCCTGCACTCGATATGTGATCCACTGTTGATCTGCACACAGCTGTTGTCACGAACGTCGCACTCGCTTACGTCACTGTCGTGAGACATTCTCGCAAAAAACTCACGGTTTTAGTAACGCGGCGTGCTCACGGGAAAGTAACGGTAATCTAATTACCGTTTTTGCAATAGTAATCCCTTACTTTACTCGTTACTTGAAAAAAGTAATCGGATTACAGTAACACGTTACAAGTAACGCGTTACTGCCCATCTCTGCTCCTGACAGGTGTCAGCAGCCCGAGCAAGGAAGTCTGCTCCCAGATATCCCGGCGTCCTGTGATGCTCTCCGTGTGACGGCCGAGCCTGTGCTGCAGGTTCTGTGGTCGCGTCCTGAAACGAGGCTTTGTTGGGACGTGACTAAGCTCTCACACGGAACCCTGATCATTCCCAGAGTGTTCGGACTGAGCCTCGTGTGCTTTTATTCCCAGACATCAGAGTAAAAGTTCAGGAAACTGCAACAGCAGGAGCAAAACTGATCCAGAACAAGTCAGAATGTAGCCACTCATCAGACCCTGCAGCAGTCTGAGCGCGTTTCCCAGCATGCACCACACCTGAGACACAACCTGAGGAGGAGCAGAGTGACAGAGGCACCAACTCTAACACACACACAGTTTGCGTGTGTGCGTGTGTGCGTACGTGCGTGTGTGCGTGTGTGTGTGCGTGTGTGTGTGTGTGTGTGTGTGTGTGTGAGCACTGGATACCTGATAAGGGTTTCTTGGTTGGGTCTGTTTCTGTCATTGAGGAAACAGAAGCTTCATTGTAGAGCAGCTGATCAAGAAGTCACAGAGTTATGAGGGCAGCAGCTCTTCAAGCTTCCAGCTGTGTCCTCATGATTTGACATCTTGTTAATTAAAGTTTGAAGTGTGACATCTGAAACTCCTACATCTGGCTGTGGACTGTGAATGCACCGTGATGTATGCACCTGTGTGTTTCAGGTGATCACGCCCTGTCGGCGCCTCATCCTTTGTGCAGACAACAGGAAGGAAATGGAGGATTGGATGACGGCGCTGCGCAGCATCCAGAACAGACAGAATTATGAGGTCAGTCTCGTCCCTGCCATCCCAGTGTACAGAGACTGGTCTCTGTACAGCCTGCTCACTGTGTGTGTGTGTGTGTCCCAGTCCACCCAGTATAGCATGGACCACTTCAGTGGGATGCACAACTGGTACGCCTGCTCCCACGCCAGACCCACGTACTGCAACGTGTGCAGGGAGGCTCTGTCAGGGGTCACGTCACACGGCCTCTCCTGTGAAGGTACACAAGTACACACACACACACACACGGTGCAGAGCAAAGAGCTGTTATAGTGACAGTGAGGAGTGCTGTCTGTGAGCAGCAGCGTGTTCCTGATCAACAAACTTGGAGCTGAGTGTGCTCCACCCACCTCCACCTGTGTACACGTGGAGGTGGGTGTGAATCAGCATCCTGTGAATCAGCATGCAGGCGGACTGCATCCTTCAGATACAGCTTTCCTTTATTGGCCTGTAACAAAGCTTTTGAGGCTGAATGCTATCAGCAGACAGCTCCAGCTCAGGGGCTGTGCTCTGCAGTTTGTAGATGAGCCGCAGGATAATTTGACCTGTGTGTCTGTGTGTGTGTGTCTGTGTGTGTGTTTCAGTGTGTAAATTTAAGGCTCACAAACGGTGTGCAGTCAGAGCCACCAACAACTGTAAATGGACAACGCTAGCTTCTATCGGGAAGGACATCATTGAGGACGAGGACGGGGTGAGACACACAGCACAGATGTCCTGTCAATTCTGAGTCGGGGAACGACTCACCTCTGACCTTTGACCTCTGTGCTCAGGTGTCGATGCCTCATCAGTGGTTGGAGGGAAACCTGCCGGTGTCGGCCAAGTGCACCGTGTGTGATAAAACGTGCGGCAGTGTGCTGCGGCTGCAGGACTGGAGGTGTCTGTGGTGTAAAGCAATGGTGAGACACACACGCACGCACACACACACACACACACACACACACACACACACACACACACACACACACACACACACACACACACACGTCAGATGTGTGAACAGGTGAGCTGTCTCCACAGGTGCACTCCAGCTGTAAGGAGCAGCTGTCCTCCAAGTGTCCCCTTGGTCAGTGCAAAGTGTCCGTCATCCCTCCGACGGCACTCAACAGCATCGACTCAGACGGTGAGTGTGCTCCTGTCAGTCTGAGCCCCACGCTGCCCCCCGCAGGGCAAACACACTCACTGCAGATCTGCTCACACAGCCGTCATCCCCACCATCACCATTATAATCACTAACATTACCACCTCACGCTGACGCGACCCTGCAGGTTTCCTTCTTATTTCCCCTGATGTCAGTAACACACACAGTGAACCCTCTGAACATGATCGCACAGTCAGCGTTCTCCTGAATGATGGGTACGGCCGCTCGGACAGTACCGCCACATCTCCGTCTCTGTACCTGCACGTCTGTGCTGGAGCTTCATTAAAATGGCGGTAAAAACGGACATGTCAGAGAACTAAACACAGCTGTCTTCATCCCACAAGAAAGAACATCTCCAGACTGCAATTAAAGATAATAAACAATAAAGATGAGTGTGCTCGGTAAACAGGCAGGTTCATCCACACCATCAACGTGTCTCCTCACAGAGAAACGTTGAGCTCTGTGCCATAAACTTTGAAGACGTCAGAATGCCGACACTTCCCCCACAAAGATGACCTTTGACACCAATACGAACCAATAAAGTTGTGGTCTGACGACCGTTGAAAAAGCTCACCACCCTCACCGGTCCCTACAGCAGACCCACTCACTCTGTGCAGGCTGAAATATGACAGCAAAGGGCCTCAGGGTGGGCGCTCGGGTTAAAGCGGCTGTTACAGAGGTTTTAATGTGTGCAGCATCAGAGCCAGCACCGCCCACGTCGGTCTGCAGGAGGTCGACACAAACCAGTGCCCCACTAACCCACGGCAGACCAACAGCTGGTGTGTGTGTGTGTTGTGTGCGCAGGTTTCTGGAAGGCGTCGTGTCCTCCGTCCTGCACCAGTCCTCTGTTGGTCTTTGTTAACTCTAAAAGTGGAGACAATCAGGGTGTGAAGTTCCTGCGGCGCTTCAAGCAGCTGCTGAACCCGGCGCAGGTGTTTGACCTGATGAATGGAGGGCCTCACCTGGGGTGACACGCACACAGACGCACACAGACAAAAACACAGTAACACACAGTATGTTTGACATGCAAGTTCACACCTCTGTGTGTGTGTGTGTGTGTGGCAGTCTGCGGCTGTTTCAGAAGTTCGATACCTTCAGGATCCTGGTGTGTGGAGGAGATGGCAGCGTTGGCTGGGTGCTGTCTGAGATCGATATGCTCACGCTGCACAAGCAGGTACGAGCTTGCAGGTTAACTCGTGCTCTGCCTCCCGCCGTGCTCGCCGCTGACTGTGTGTATCTGTGTTTCAGTGTCAGCTCGGCGTTCTTCCTCTGGGGACCGGGAATGACCTTGCCCGGGTTCTGGGCTGGGGTTCGGCCTGCGACGATGACACCCAGCTCCCTCAAATTCTGGAGAAACTGGAGAGAGCCAGCACCAAGATGCTTGACAGGTGACCAGTTATCTGATGTCACACGAGGATGGGGACGACCTACGGGTCCGGGCTGTAGCTCAGGTAAACCACGCCTTTCTCTCTTCCTGTTGCAGGTGGAGCATCATGGTCTATGAGACTAAGTTTCCACGGCAACACTCTGCATCCACTGTCACCGAGGACTGCAGCGATGACTCTGAGGTGAGACCTCAGCACTGCTCTGATGAAGAATGGGTGTGGCCAATCTCATTGTCCTCTGCATTGGTCGTGTGTGGGTTTCTGTGATTCTTTCCTCTGGTGGAACAAACCAAAGCCACTCATTTACAAAGAGTATAACAGTATTCAGAGGCTTAGCATGCTTGGATGAGGCTTTATGAGCAAACTGGCTTTTTCTGGTTTGTGCAGGACCAGCTTTGGCAGGTTTTAATATCAGCTAATCAGATCATCGTCAATAAGACAATAACCAGGGCAGCAGTGATGCCAGTGCTGCTCCCTGACTTTAATACTGATCAGTATTAAAGTCAGGGATCAATGTTACCTAGCAACCTAATGATGAGTAAGTGGATATGTTTCCGTGAATGTGGCTGAGCTTGTGCTGAATGTGAGCAGAGGGGCCGATCTGACACTGACAGAAGCCACCATGATTTTATTTTGAAAGTGTCGTGCTTTCTGAATCAGATTGGGAACAACGAACAGACTCCTCTGACTCGACTGTTTCCATCCTCTAATCCAGGTCCAGCACATTCTCACGTATGAGGACTCAGTGGCTGCTCACCTGTCCAAGATCCTGACCTCTGACAAGCACTCGGTGGTTATCTCCTCGGCCAAGTACGCCCACCCACCTGCGCAGCCATCTGTGTCGTGTCTTAGGTGTAATTGAGTAATGGTGGTGTTTGTGTGGTTCATTGCAGAGTTCTCTGTGAGACGGTGAAGGACTTTGTGGCCCGGGTTGGTAAAGCTTACGAGAAGAACACGGAGAGTTCGGAGGAGTCAGAGGCCATGGCCAAGAAGGTACCACAACTGAAAAGGCACCAGTCTGTGTTTGATGACTCGAGTCTGTGTTTGATGACTCGCGTTTTCTGTCTCAGTGCGGTGTGCTGAAGGAGAAGTTGGACTCGTTGCTGAAGACTCTAAATGAGGAGTCTCAGGCGTCCTCTGTGCTCCCTCCAGCTCCTCCCCCAACCATCGCTGAGGAGCAGGAGGAGGTGGAGGGACTTGTGCTGCCTCCTCTTCATCTTCCTCCTCCTCCCCACTTTCTGCCCATTTCCACCTGCTCTTCACGCCCCACCCCTTCCACCTCCTCCTCCTCTGTGGTAGCAGCTGCCATTTTTAAACCTCGAGAACAGCTGATGCTGAGAGCCAACAGTCTGAAGAAGGCCATCCGGCAGATCATTGAGCACACTGAGAAAGGTGAGCCCGTCATGGTCAGGACTCACCTGAACAGGTGTGGTGGTTTCACAGAGGAGCTGTTCAGATACAGCTCAGTAAAGTCAAATCTCCATGAGGCTGTGGATACTCAGCTACAGTCAGTACAGCTGCCCCTTAGCAGGCTGCCACAGGCTGGCCTATCAGAGGAAAGCAGGTGTTTGGGGAGGAGGGCTTTAAAGAGATGAGTGATAACAGGTTTATTTTCGACGATGGATCGGGGGGCTGTATGAGATGCAATTAAAGGGAAAAATTAGATTTTCTGTCCTTCTGAAAAATTTGGGTAAATGCTCATCAGTTCCTCCCACAGATTGAAGCTGGGCTGAGTTACAGAAATGACAAACACACTGATCCAGGATCAGATCTCAATGTCTGCTGCTGCAGAACAGCTCGGCCTCAGGTTTGTTGTTAGACTCTGTCCACAGACAGACCCCAGCTGCGGGACTCAGCTGGGGTCATGCTGGTTCAGATTCAGGAAACCAGGGCAGGAAGCTTGATGAGTTCGGTCACTTTAATTCAATTCAATTCAATTTTATTTATATAGCGCCAAATCACAACATAAGTCTCCGCAAGGCACTTCATAGATACAGAGAAAAACCCAACAATCATATGACCCCCATGAGCAGCACTTTGGCGACAGTGGGAAGGAAAAACTCCCTTTTAACAGGAAGAAACCTCTGGCAGAACCAGGCTCAGGGAGGGGCGGGGCCATCTGCTGTGATTGGTTGGGGTGAGAGAAGGAAGACAGGATAAAGACATGCTGTGGAAGAGAGACAGAGGTTAATAACAGATATGATTCAATGCAGAGAGGTCTGTTAATACATAGTGAGTGAGAAAGGTGACTGGAAAGGAAAAACTCAATGCATCATGGGAATCCCCGGCAGCCTACGTCTATTGCAGCATAACTAAGGGAGGATTCAGGGTCACCTGGTCCAGCACTAACTATATGCTTTAGCAAAAAGGAAAGTTTGAAGCCTAATCTTGAAAGTAGAGATAGTGTCTGTCTCCTGAATCCAAACTGGAAGCTGGTTCCACAGAAGAGGGGCCTGAAAACTGAAGGCTCTGCCTCCCATTCTACTTTTAAATACTCTAGGAACAACAAGTAGGCCTGCAGAGCGAGAGCCAAGTGCTCTAATAGGGTGATATGGTACTACAAGGTCATTAAGATAAGATGGGGCCTGATTATTTAAGACCTTGTATGTGAGGAGCAGGATTTTGAATTCTGGATTTAACAGGAAGCCAAAACAGGAGAAATCTGCTCTCTCTTTCTAGTCCCTGTCAGGACTCTTGCTGCAGCATTTTGGATCAGCTGAAGGCTTTTCAGGGAGTTTTTTGACATCCTGATAATAATGAATTACAGTCGTCCAGCCTGGAAGTAATAAATGCATGAACTAGTTTTTCAGCGTCACTCTGAGACAGGATATTTCTAACTTTAGAGATGTTGCACAAATGGAAGAAAGCAGTCTTACATATTTGTTTAATATGTGCGTTGAAGGACATGTCCTGGTCAAAAATGACTCCAAGGTTCCTCACAGTGTTACTGGAGGCCAAGGTAATGCCATCCAGAGTAAGAATCTGCTTAGATACCATATTTCTAAGATTTTCAGGGCCGAGTACAATAACCTCAGTTTGATCTGAATTAAGAAGCAGAAAGTTAGCGGTCATCCAGGTCTTTATGTCTTTAAGACATTCCTGCAGTTTAACTCATTGGTGTGTGTTATCTGGCTTCATGGACAGATAGAGCTGGGTGTCATCTGCATAGCAGTGTAAATGTATGCTATGTCTTCTAATGATGCTGCCTAAGGGAAGCATGTATAATGTAAACAGAATTGGTCCTAGCACTGAACCCTGTGGAACTCCATAATTAACCTCAGTGTGTGAAGAGGACTCTCCATTTACATGCACAAACTGGAGTCTATTAGATAGATATGATACAAACCACTGCAGTGCAGTACCTGTAATACCTACAGCATGTTCTAATCGCTCTAATAGGATATTATGGTCGACAGTATCGAACGCTGCACTGAGGTCTAGCAGGACAAGCACAGAGATGAGTCCACTGTCAGAGGCCATAAGATCATTTGTAACCTTCACTAAAGCTGTTTCTGTGCTGTGATGAGCTCTGAAACCTGACTGAAACTCTTCAAATAAGCCTCTGCAGATGATCTGTTAGCTGTTTGACAACTAATTTACTTTAGAAATCAGTAAATGACCAGCTCTGATATTTTTATCAGTGTAATGTGAGGAGAGTGTGGTGCGAGCGAACTGAGCTGCTTCTGTGTGTTTGCAGCGGTGGACGAGCAGAACGCTCAGACTCAGCAGCAGGTCTTCTCTCTGAGCCGGGCCGAGGAGGAGGGTCTGGTGGAGGAGGACGAAGAGGAGGACACCGAGGAGGACAAGACGTCCCTGCACTCGTCCTACAGCTCCAAGCATCGTGGCGCTCGCAGAGGTCAGAAACATCCAAAGCGTGCTTTCCCCACGGGACGGCCGCCGCACACTCATGCTTTGTTTTCTGTCTTCAGTCAGTAAGACGCCCTGTGAGAAGCTCATCAGCAAAGGCAGCCTACCACTGGGCAGCTCCGCATCACTTCCTGTCCAGACAGGAAGCCGGGACAACATGCCTATGCTCAACACAAAGATCCTGTATCCAGGTAACAGGCCGGCAGGTCTGACTCCTTAAAGTGTGTGTTTATGATGCCAGTAGTGATGTGTGTGTGTGTGTGTGTGTGTGTGTGTGTGTGTTGCAGGCTCGCTGTCCAACAGCTCCGTCATCAGCCGATTGTTGGTCAACGCCGACCCGTTCAGCTGCGACCCCGACAACATGTGAGGCTCCGTGACTGCGTCATAAGGTCCTCGCCGCGTCCACACGTGCTCTCATTAACCCTGTTGTGTGTGTGTGTGTCAGGGACTGCTACACTGAGAAGTGTGTCATGAACAACTACTTTGGCATCGGACTAGATGCCAAAATCTCTCTGGACTTCAACAACAAGCGAGACGAACATCCAGAGAAGTGCAGGTAGGAGTGGGCACGGTGACGGCGGCGTGGCGAGCTCCAAGAGCGCTAACTGACTCAGATGTGTCCTGATCTGCAGGAGTCGCACCAAGAACATGATGTGGTATGGAGTCCTAGGAACCAAGGAGCTGCTGCACAGAACCTACAAGAACCTCGAGCAGAGAGTCCTTCTGGAGGTGAGAGCAGAACCAGGAAATCCCTCACGCTCTGCTGCCTCCTCAGTAAACTCACTCTGACCTTCATGACATCATGAATGTCTTCAGGGTCTTTAAGGCCGAGTTCTGTTTTCTTCACAGTATTTTTTATAAATGGACGTAGTCCAAACAACCTGCAGCCGACGGGGAGGGGCACGACCAGGAAAACGACAACTTCCTGCTTCCTCTTAGGTCCTGAGAGCGCAGACACACCAGCTCTGTAAACCACCTGACCTGTCACTCCACTTCTTACCGTGTTCCTGCAGTGATTAAAGAGATTAGCTGGTAATACGCGTGACACTGTGTGTTTCAGTGTGATGGTCGGCCAATCCCTCTGCCCAGTCTGCAGGGAATCGCTGTCCTGAACATCCCGAGCTACGCAGGTGGGACCAACTTCTGGGGAGGAACCAAAGAGGACGATGTAAGACCTCCACCTCCTCCACCTGTCTGTACTCGTGTGAACATGTTGATGCTGAAATGAAGTAATACATTACTGTAGTACTGAACGTCTCATGTGAAGGTTGGCGTTTGCGTAGCTGCAGTCATTGTGAGCGCCCCCTGTGGAACAGGAAGTTCTCTGGTGGTTACTAGTAGTTGAGCGGTGCTGTCATGACTCGGCCTATGTGTTTCTGTCAGACCTTCACAGCGCCGTCCTTCGATGATAAGATCCTGGAGGTGGTGGCCGTTTTTGGCAGCATGCAGATGGCCGTGTCCCGAGTCATCAACTTGCAGCACCACCGCATCGCTCAGGTACCCACCCACCCACCTACCTGTCCAATCCACCCGCCTATCTGTCTGTAACTGTCACCCCCTCCCTCTCAGTGTCGGACAGTGAAGATCACAATCCTGGGCGACGAGGGTGTCCCGGTTCAGGTGGACGGGGAAGCGTGGATCCAGCCTCCGGGGTACATAAAGATCATCCATAAGAACCGGACCCAGACCCTGACCCGAGACCGAGTAAGTGAAGCAGCTCTGGGTTGTTCTGGGAGTCTCGATCCGGCCCGGCGGAGGTTTTCACCTCGTGTCTGTGTTTCAGGCATTTGAGAGCACCCTGAAGTCCTGGGAGGACAAACAGAAGTGCGAGTTTCCCCGGGCGCCGCCTCAGCCACCACTGTCCTCCCAGCCTGAGATCGTCTCCGAGGAAGAGGCGACACTCATAAGCGAGTTCGGTCAGGCAGCTGGAGTGCTCATCCACAGGTGAGACCCACCCAGTGTTCCCACCTGCTCCATGAACAAATGTTTTTACTTTTGATAACATGGCATGGCGGTGTCACAGTGGTTAGAACCGTCGCCTCACAGCAGGAACTGGTTTGAATCCTTTGGTAGGACCTGTCGTCCTACCGCAGCTCAATAAACAGATGGATTTGGTCTGATTCTGTGGAAGAACAAAGGCCTTAGGGTCGACCTCTGTGCTCTTGTTGTGAGTACCTGAATGTGTTTGTGGCGTTTCAGCATCCGTGAGGTCGCTCAGTCTCACCAGAGCATGGAACAGGAACTGGCTCACGCTGTCAACGCCAGTTCAAAGGCCATGGACGTAGTCTACGCCGACTCCAAGAGCTCCAGGGTACGACAGCTGCTCTTGCCATTTCTATCGTTCACGTAAGTCCTTGAGCCTTCAGCTGTGTAAAGTATCACTGTTTGTCTACAGGCTCTGAGCTGCAGCGTGGTCATTCAGATGGTCAGCAACATCAAAGCTTTGGTCAGTGAGACTGAACTTCTCCTGTCTGGAAAGATGTCCATGGTAACTGCTTTGGTCCTTTACTTTATCCCAGAATGTTAGAAACCTTAGGCTCTATCTTTATCTGTTACACAATGCAGGTTGACAGGTTCCTGCCATGTTTTACTCTGATTGTTCATGGGTAACCACACCAAAAAAACAAAGCCTGGTCCTCGTGGTCCAGTCCTAACATTGTGTGTCTGTCTCTGCAGCAGCTGGATCCTCCTCAGCAGGAACAACTGAATGCAGCTCTGAGTTCTGTGGCTCAGCAGCTCCCCCGCCTGGCTGATGTTCCCTGGTTGTGTCCAGTCATTGACCCATCAGACCATGAGGTAATTACTGTACTTTACTTTATTGATTTATACAGCACTCTTCACAGGATAAAAACAACAAAGTGCTTCACAATAATATAAAACAGTACAATCAAACATACAGCACAAATCTAATTAAAAGCCAGTCTAAATAAATGAGTCTTAGGATGATGTTTAAAAAAAAAAAAATACAATCCAGGCAACATAGAGATGGAGGGAGAGCAACCTGGGGGCCACCGCTCTAAAACCTCTGGTTTTAAAACGTGTTCGGGGAACTATCAGCAGCCTTTGATTAGATGATCTCAGGCTGCGAGAGGGAGCGTGAGCTTCTAAGAGATTAGAAATAAAGGCAAGGCAAGTTTATTTGTATAGCACAATTCAACAACAAGGTGATTCAAAGTGCTTTACAGAGACATTAGAAACAAGAACAAATAAAAAGCATGATTTAAAATTGATTAAAACAAGCAAATAAACGAACTAACTAATTAACAAACAAACAAACAAACAAACAAACAAACAAAACAGTATATAAAATCAAAACAGATAAAATCAGTAGTTAAATGTAAGTTTTGAAATTTAAGCTTAAAGTGTGGATTTGGTGCTTTATTCAAATGCAGCTGAGAACAGGTGAGTCTTCAACCTGGATTTAAATAAACTGAGTGTTTCAGCTGATCTGAGGCTTTCTGGGAGTTTGTTCCAGATATAAGGAGCATAAAAGCTGAATGCAGCTTCTCCGTGTCTGGTTCTGACTCTGGGAACTGATAAAAGACCGGATCCAGATGACCTGAGGGATCTGGAAGGTTCATACTGGGTCAGGAGGTCATTGATGTATTTTGGTCCTAAACCATTCAGAGCTTTATAGGCCAGCATCAGAACTTTAAAGTCTATCCTCTGACGGACAGGCAGCCAGTGTAAGGACCTCAGAGCTGGACTGATGTGGTCCACTTTTTTGGTCTTAGTGAGGACTCGAGCAGCAGAGTTCTGAATGAGCTGTAGTTGTCTGACTGATTTTTTAGGTAGACCTGTAAAGATGCTGTTACAGTAATCAAGCCTACTAAAGATGAATGCATGGACTAGTTTTTCCAGGTCCTGTTGAGACATCAGATCTTTTATCCTTGATATATTCTTGAGGTGATAGTAAGCTGACTTTGTTATTGTCTTAATGTGTTTTTCTAAGTTTAGGTCTGCATCCATCACTACACCCAAATTTCTCGCCTGGTTTGTGGTTTTTAGATGTATAGATTGAAGTTCTCTGGTGACCTGTAATCATTTTTCTTTGGCGCCAAAGACTATTACTTCAGTTTTGTTTTTGTTTAGTTGGAGAAAATTGTGGCACAACCAGTCATTGATTTCCTCAATGCATTTACCAAGAGCCTGTACAGGGCCTCGGTCTCCTGGTGACATTGTGATATATATTTGTGTGTCATCTGCATAGCTGTGATAGTTTATTTTGTTGTTGTTTATAATCTGTGCCAGTGGGAGCATGTAGATGTTAAACAGAAGGGGTCCCAAGATGGAACCTTGGGGAACTCCACATGTGATACTTGTCTGCTCAGATGTGAAGTTACCTATTGATACAAAGTATTTCCTGTTTTCTACGTATGTTTTGAACCAGTTTAGTACAGTTCCTGAAAGACCTGTCCAGTTCTCCAGTCGTTTGAGTAATATGTTGTGGTCAACTGTATCAAATGCTGCACTGAGATCCAGTAAACTAGGACTGACATTTTTCCACTGTCTGTATTCAGACATATGTCATTAAACACTTTGGTCAGAGCAGTTTCAGTGCTGTGGTTCTGTCTAAAACCTGACTGGAAGGCATCGTAGCAGTTATTCTGTTTTAAGAAGTAACTGAGCTGTTGAGAAACTGCTTTTTCAATGATCTTACTTAAAAATGGGAGATTTGAGATCGGCCTGTAGTTGTTCATTTGTGTCTTGTCAAGATTGTCCTTTTTCAGTATAGGTTTGATTACAGCAGTTTTTAGTGATTCTGGAAACACACCTGATAATAAAGAAAAGTTGACGATCTGTAACAGGTCTGACTCTAAAGTCTTTGAGACCTTTTTGAAAAAACTTGTTGGCAGGACATCTAAACAGCAGGAGGAGGAGTTCAGTTGACCTAAGATGTCCTCCAGGTCTTTGCTGTTAATAGGTTGAAACTGTTTCATGGTGTTTAAACAGTTTTTTGGTGGACACAGTACATATCCTGGATCTGCTGTTGATGTACCAATTGCTTGTCTAATTTTTTGGATTTTTTCAGTGAAGAATTTGGCAAAGTCATTGCAGGCCAAATAAAGAGAGGAGCGTCATGATTCGAAGCTTTAAAAGTCAGTACTAAGATTTTAAAATGAATTCTAAAATGTACTGGAAGCCAGTGTAATGAGCGTAAAACTGGTGCAATGTGCTCTCTTTTTCATGTCTTTGTTAAAAGCTTTGCCGCAACATTCTGGACTGACTGGAGACGGTCATGGTTCTTTTTGCTCAAACAAAGAAAAAGACTGTTACAATAATCTAAGCAAGAAGAAATAAAAGTACGAATAATCATTTCTAACTCAGATTTAAACAAAAACATTCGCAGTTTGGAGATATTTCTCAGCTGAAAAAGGCAGTTCCTAATTAACTGTCGAGAGTGTTGCTCTAGAGACATGGCAGAATCAAAAACAACACCGAGATACCTGAGGCTTGGGTGAGCCTCAGGTATCTCTGAGCCAAGAGAACTAAGATGCTGTTTGATTATAGATATCTGGCTGTCAGGTAGAGCTGCCATAAACGATTATAGTCGACTAGTCACCGATTAATTTTGCGATTAGTCACTAATCAGATCATCATCCATTGTACAGCTTATTGCACCAGCAGCATCTGCTCTTATATAACTATCATTAGCTTACAGCTTTAAGTGTTTAAGGTGCTAACTAACAATAAAGACAAGATGATAGGTTATTAAATTTTAATGAAATTTTCAGATTATTTCAGTGGAGATTAATAAACTCAGCCGTCTGCTCCTTGCTATCTAAAATATAACAGGACACCGGAGTAAATTATCGAGCAGCTCACACAAATCAGCTGTCTGCTTGATGTTTATTCAGCTGTGTAAAAACTATAATTTAATCTCAGCCAAACCGATTTACTCAGGAACAAATAAAATACTAAAGAAAGCCAAACAATATAATTTTTAAGTTATCTAAGTGACTTATATATCATGTTTAACCTGAGTAGCGAAAGACGGCGGTGGGTTTGAAAACGATTTGCCGGGAGTCCGGTGTTCTCACGGCTCTAGTTAGCCTAGCCCCCGGCTAGCTATCGAGCTAGTGGGTAACAGACGTCTCCGAAAACGTCGGAGTGCTTTTGAAAATATGTGGTGTCTTGATAAACCGAGCAGATATTTGAAGAGATCTGAAAATATCTTAAAAGTTTATGACCCAGAAAGAACAGGACAGGGCACAGGAGAGGAGCAGCTACGATACCGG
This sequence comes from Maylandia zebra, assembly GCF_041146795.1. Lineage (NCBI taxonomy): Eukaryota > Metazoa > Chordata > Actinopteri > Cichliformes > Cichlidae > Maylandia > Maylandia zebra. Next base: position 40,283,740 of record NC_135180.1, on the reverse strand, counting down.
ACACAGCTTCTTCTTCAGGGTTTAACGGCAGCTGGCATCCTTGTACATGCAGTGCTGCCATCTTCTGTTTCAGTCCGTTATTACACTCTTAAATCCTACTACTTATTCCTGCGTCTTTTGGGATCTTACAAAGCTTCAAACGACGCGTCGACTATTAAATTAGTCGTTGACGTAATCGTGACCAGTCGACTAATCGTGGCAGCGCTACTCTCAGGGGCAATAATTAATGTTTTTGACTTCAGTTCAGTTTTATTAATATAGCGCCATCTGCTGCAACCGATTGGGGAGAGAGAAGGAAGACAGGATAAAGACATGCTGTGGAAGAGAGACAGAGATTAATACAAAGTATGATTCAGGGGGCGCTAGTGAGCCGACAATGGCGTAAGACGTGTTGGACTGGGCTCCCGTCTAGCTAGTTTATATTTTAACAATTGCTTTTAAAGGCTTATTTAAACGAACTACCACTCCCCGTAACACCTGTGACCGACGAGAAAAAACGGGCCAAGTTTACAACCGGAATGGCATCAAAACTCTGGAAATATAGGGTATACTGGCCCCTCGGGCCAGCGGACAGACACATCCTCGGCACACGCTGATAAAGCAGGCAGGAGCTCGTCGCCTAGCTCGCAGTCAGGCACCGCGATGGAGTATGAAGGCCTGAAATCGGACATCCTCTCCTCTCTGAAAGACGATATCTCCATGATTATCAGGTCAGAACTGAAAAGTGCGCTTGCAGAGGATTTCGACTGCCTCAAGAACGAACTAAGAGAAGTTAAGATGGAGATTACTAACAACACAGCAGCAGTCCGCTCAGAAATTAACAACATCAAGTCCGCTATTAGCGACCTGGAAGAGGGTTTATCATCAAGGTCGTACAAGGTTGTCAGCCTCCAAGAGATGGTTGCAGGATTACAGACTGAGCTGGCTAGCTTAAAAGAAAAGAACAAAGATATGGAGGCAAGAATGTGGAGGTGCAATATTTGTATTGTGGGTGTTGCAGAGGACGCCGGTTCCAGCTCGACCAGCTCAGTTTCTACTCTATTGAAAGAAGTTCTGCAACTGGATAAAGAAATCCCAGTGGACTGCTCACATAGAGGCCTTGCTCCCAGAAGATCTAACGGGAAACCTTCAGTTATCATCGCCAAACTCCATTACTACCAAGACTGCGTCAATGTGCTACGGCAGGCCCAGGAGTGGGGTGTGTTGCAATATAAGGGGAACCCTCTGGCCATCTTCCCTGACTACACCGCGAGCATTGCCAAAGCTCGCAGTGCCAAAGCTCGCAGTGCCAAAGCTCGCAGTGCCAAAGCTCGCGGTGTAATCGCTTTTAACGACGTGAGGAACCTGCTTCGAGGGCATCAAGATGTCCGCTACGGAATAATGTTTCCAGGGAGACTGCGTATATCTTTCAGGGGCAAGAGTAAGGAGTTTTTGGATCAACAGAAGGCAATGATATATGTGAAAAACATTGTCTTTCACAGAAGTCCAATAACAAAACACCGCTCAGGTTCAGATCAGGGAGGCCGTTCCTCCCAGTCACGCCCCTCCGGGTCTCGCTGTTGTTACCCACGTGAGCATTGAAGTCTCCCAGTAGGACAACAGAGTCTCCAGGTGGAGCAGCTTCCAGCACCCCACCCAGGGACTCTAAGAAGGCTGGGTACTCTGAACTGCCACTCGGCGCATAAGTGCAGATGACAGTCAGGACCCGTTACCCGACCCTAAGGCGCAGGGAACAAACCCTCTCATCCACCGGGAAGAACCCCAACGTACCGGCAGCAAGCCGAGGGGATATTAGAATACCCACCCCAGCCCACCGCCTCTCACCAGGGGCAACTCCAGACTGAGACAGAGTCCAGCCCCTCTCCAGGAGACTGGTTCCAGAGCCCAAGCCATGCGTAGAGGTGAGCCCGACTATATCTAGCCGGTACCTCTCAACCTCACGGACTAACTCAGGCTCCTTCCTCACCAGAGAGGTGACATTCCATGTCTCAATTGCCAGTCTTGGTAGCCGGGGATCAGTTCGCCAGGGCCTCCACTCCTGGCCGCCGCCCGGCACCTGACCCCTACGGCTCCTCCTGCGGGTGGTGGGCCCGCGGGAGGATGGGCCCATGTCCCCTTTTCGGGCTGTGCCTGGCTGGGCCCCACGGACTAAGGCCCGGCCACCAGACGCTCGGCCTCGGGCACCCTGCCTGGGCCTGGCTCCAGGGCGGGGCCCCAGTAACCCTATCCCGGGCAGGGTAAACTGTTCCCTCTGTTTTTCTCATAAGGATCTTCTGAATCGCTCTTTGTCTGTTCCCTCACCCAGGACCAATTTGCCATGGGACACCCTACCAGGGGGCAAAAGCCCCCAGATAACATAGCCCCTGGGATCCCTGGGACACACAAACTCCTCCACCACGATAGGGTAGCGATCCTACGACTCTCCTGTCCACAAAACATTCTCTCAGATTACTTTTTTAATTGATAAACGTGCTCTTCCACTGGTTGAAACTTGAGATTATCAATCTATTGTTATTTCAGACCATGCTCCCCTAGTGATGAGAATGCACATCCCTGGTGCCAATCGTATATACCCCCCTGGAGGTTTAATGCTCTTTTATTCTCTAACGAAGTATTCGTGAATTTTACAAAATCTGAGATTAGAGACTATTGAACAAAACCAGACCCCTGGGATGTCTGCTCTAAAAGAACGCACGTACCTGGACCCGCCTACTATCCTCGGAAACGTAAAATTATTGGCTAGAAGTGTATCACAGCTCAGGAAAAAAAAGCACCGAAATAAAGCACCGAAATGTGCGCTGCTTTTCGGTCTGGTTACTACCGTTTATGTCAGAACCGGTGCCATCATGGCACCGGACACCGGTACCCATCCCTAGAGGAGGCGGACACACTTTTTCTCCTCTCCTCTCCCTTATCTTCCCTGCTTAGCTCTTATGTCCTTGTCTAGTCTCGTGTTTTTTGTATTACTTTCCCTTGAACAGTCTCTCACAGTCTGTTCTCTAAAACCTAAAGAGAATTATTGATTTGATCAACTGGTCTCTGAATGCTATTGACACCCTTTTCTCAACGAGAAGTCTGGGCTCGGGAGAGCCCGAGTGCCCTGGAGGGACTTTCCCTGCCGGATACACGATGGACGGGTGGCAGAGGGTCGTGTGCATGGCGGGACTGTCGATCGAGGACGCTGAAGATATCTACCTATTCGGAACCATGATAACAGGGTTCTTGCTGATCGGAGCTGGCTTGGCCCTGGCTTATCGGAGAATTAAGAGAGCAGAACCGGCTGTTCAAACCCCCCCCCCCCCCCCCCCCAAGGCTGCCCACTGGGATTGGAACGATGGGACGAATCGCTACTTCTCAGAACGGGCTCATTGAGAGCAGCATGGTTAAGACCTTGGAGACGCTTACATCTGCCGTGAATACTCAGAATAACACCTCTGAGTTTATATTGGGTTACATCAAGGAGAGGCCTGCTCAGAATAACACCTTTGAGCGAAAGTTGGATTACATCGTGGAACAGCTCACTGCAGTCGTGAGTTCTCAGAATCGGCTCTCTGAGCAAAAGAATGACAAGACCACGGAGCGCAAGTTTGATACCATCATGTGGAAGCTCGCGGTTCTCCAACAGGAGATTGAGAGACCAGTGTTGGAGTGTTAAAGAACAGCTTGAAATTCTCATGAGTTGTCGCAAAAGAAAAATTACCATCATAATCCGGCTACCCCTTCGGCGCCAGCTGTGGGCTCAAGGCTGGAGGCGAACAACAACACCCTGATAACGACTGTGTTGAGTCTGTTCTTCCCATTCCATGCAAGGTCACCTGGGTTGGCTGGAAGACTGTTTACTTAGCCTGGCAGGGCGAAGGACACTGTCTCAGCTGAACTATGGACACGCACACACATACACATACTGATACTGATAAGCACTCACCGACGCATCACCCTCCCTACCCCGGATCCAACGCCACGTCCAACGCTTACCTCCCCTCTGATGTGGACATCGGGTCAGCTGGAGGCGCAGTCGAAGATTGCAGAGGTCCCAGATCAGATGTACACACTGGAACTCTTTCCCATGTTGCTTGTCTGTGTTTATTGTGCTATGGTGTGTTGATATCTGTGCATTCCTGTATTATCCTTCTGTGTTACACATTTCGATGTTTTTTTGAACAACTTCTTTAGTCACCTCAGTATAACCACATTTGACCCTAAACTGGTTACCGAACTCGAAAGGGACCTCTCTATCCAGGAGGTCATGATGGTGATTGGTGGAATGCAAAGTCCCCTGGACCAGATGGTTTCTCATCTGAATTTTTTAAAACGTTTTCTAACGAACTTTCACCACTTCTGCTCTCAGTCTTTTCAGAGTCCTATTCATCTGGCACTCTCCCTCCAACTATGCAAGAAGTGGTTATTTCACTCATTCTGAAAAAAACAAAGACCCTCTCCAATGTAGCTCATACCGGCCGATTTCACTGCTAAACACCGATGCAAAGATTCTCGCAAAAATGTTATCACAGCGCTTAGAGGTCGTGTTACCTGGCAGAGAAAAGGACATTAAAGAAACTGATGGACATTATGGACAATGCCAGGCATCCTCTGCACACGGCCATTAACAACCAGAAGAGTCTGTTCAGTGACAGGTTGCTTCTCCCAAAGACAAGAACTAACAGACTTAAAAACTCCTTTGTCCCATACGCCATCAAACTGTTTAACTCCTCTCTGGAGGGGAGAGGGAGGGGAAACAGGAGGACAAAGGAGGGGGGAACAACTAAGCTGTAGTGCCTCTTCACCTCACTGTGCAATACCTTTTGTGCAATACTTTTGTAAATAGTCAACAGTGCAATAGACCTCAATACTTGAAATGTGCAATTCACTTGTATTTTTATTTTTATTCCTATTTATTCTATTTATCCCCTTCGTATATTTTATTTATATTGTCTCTGTATTTATATATATATGTGTGTGTGTGTGTGTGTGTGTGTGTGTGTATTATATATATATATATATATATATATATATATATATATATATATATATATATATATATATATATATATATATATAATATTCTGTAACTCTGTAACTTCTGTCGGTGCTGTGCTTTTTTGGAAATCGAATTTCCCAGAGGAACCCATCCGAGGGATTAATAAAGTTCTATCTAATCTTATCTTATCTTATCTTACCAACAATCATCTCCACAGACCAAACCGGCTTTATCAAGGGCAGACACTCTTTCGTCAACATTAGACACGTCTTAAGTATAATTCATGACCCTCCCTCAACCAATACACCTCAAGCCCTACTGTCACTTGATGCTGAGAAGGCCTTCAACCGGGTGGAGTGGGACTACCTTTTCTATAGTTTGAGCAAATTTGGTTTTGGCCCCAGATTCATATTGTTGGTGAAAACTCTCTACAATTCACCAATGGCAGCTGTGCGTACTAATAATACGATCTCTTCTTATTTTAAATTCCATAGGGCCACTAGTAGGGATGCCCTCTAGCTCTACTTTTGTTTGTCTTTGCTATAGAGCCCTTAGCATCAGCCATACGACAGGATACCAGTATCACAGGAGTCATCAGAATAGGCCAAGAATACAAAGTTTCACTTTATGCAGACGATCTATTGCTTTTTTATAACTGACCCACCCCTCTATTGCTTTTTTATAATTGACCCCACCCTCGCCTCGAAACTACTAAGCACTCTGCAAAGATTTGGTTCAATGTCTGGCTACATAATAAATCCTCAGAAAAGTGAATTCATCCCAATCAATGCGGCTGCAAAAAATATCCCATCTAATCTAATACCATTCAAAGTAAATAATAAAACGTTTAAATTCCTCGGAATCTGGATCTCCAGCTGTTACAAAGATCTTTATAAAACAAACTACCTGCCAATGTTGGAGAGTGTCTGTGAAGGTTCTCAGTCATCCAGGTCATCATAGTCAAAGGAGCTTAGAAAGAAAAGCGTCTGGACTTCTTTAAGTTGCTTGAAGACGTTTCACCTCTCATCTGAAATCTGGGACTCTCCACCATTTGACCTTAGAACTGAAGAAGCTTCTCGGATGAGAGGTGAAACGTCTTCAAGCAACTTAAAGAAGACGCTGTTTTTGGGGTTGAGTTTTGTTTTTGTTTTTTTTGCAGTATGCTGTACTGCTTGTATGTTTAATTTGTTGTTTGTGATTGTACAAAACCTCTTTCAATAAAAAGACTTTGATTTTTTTTTTTTTTAAAAAGTACCATTCAGTGCAGAGAGGTCTATTAACTCATAGTGAGTGATAAAGAAACACCCAGTGCATCACTTAAGCAAACCGCCTCGAGGTGTTTAGCGGGTGGTAATATGAAAAACACCAACCCAGGAAGCGTGAAAACATTTAATGGCAAACATTTCTGCCCATCTGTCTCTCAGGGTCCACTGACAGATTTTTCAAAGCGCAGTCGGGGCGCCAAGTTCCGCCTCGTCCCAAAGTTCAAGAAGGAGAAGAACAACAAGAACAAAGAAACATGTGCCACGTTCTCTCTGCCAGGTAACATCTGTCTCTCTCTGTGGGATTAAATTCACAGAGGATAATATAGTCATGGCATTTTATGAAATCACTGTTTGCGGTGTTTTCTGTCTGTCTGAACCACTTCCTGTTGATGTCTCAGTTCACCAGTGGGGGACAGAAGAGGTGGGGGCATGGCTGGACTTTCTGTCTCTCACTGAGTATAAAGACATCTTTATTGGTCACGACGTCCGTGGAGCTGAGCTCATCCACCTGGAGAGGAGGGACCTAAAGGTACGCCGCTGGGTCACCGCTAACTGCTGATAGGTATAGGTTGATGTAGCATGGATGGATGGATGGTGAAGATGTGATGGATGGTGGTGATGTAATGGATGGTGCTGGTGATGGGATGGATGATGGAGTGGAAGTGCCTGCCCAGCCTCACTGACCTCCTCTGGTGTGTGCAGGACCTCGGCGTGACGAAGGTGGGCCACATGAAGAGGATCCTGCAGGGCATCAGAGAGCTGAACAGGAGCAGCAGTGCCAGCGAGGCCTAGCTGCTGCCAGGTGACTGCTGCTTTATGTGGACAACCTGACGTTCTCGCTCATGTTAGCTTGGCGCTAACAGACTCAGTGTTGTCTTTGTCACATGGTAAAAGCGTCTGATTCGTCCCAAGTCTGCGGACTGACTGATCTAACTTTATCAGCTAATGTTAGGAACCAACCCAGACAGCAGCGTCTATCATTGATGTCGCCATTACAGAAAACGTAGTCAGTAAATCACACTGAGTGTGTTGTGTAGGTGGTGCTAGCTCTAATGTAGGGTAGGTGTGTGTCTTTGTCATAGGGAAGAGGTCGTTTCTCCGTCGTAGTGCTGCTCTGCCTACATTCCACCTCTCTGTGCATGACCCTCACAGTGGACAGTTAAGTAGTGCCAATGTGGCTTTCCGCCGGGTGGGTGTAGCTTACCTGCTTGGAGATCATGAGTGGTGTAGCTGGAACCTGTCATACATGGAACTGTGAATGCAGGGATCATTTTTTTAACACTGAACACATGTTTGTAGCAGCCTACACGCTGAATTTTATTATGTAACTGTAGGTATGGGTGTAGATGGGCCACCACCCACGTGGCGAATGTTTGAGGTCAACATGTCGCTGTGCCGTCTGGGAAACATCAGCACATTTCTGCAGCTAACTCACAGCTACGTGCTAATGCTATCTCAGGAACATTAGCACAAGCTGCAAAGCTAACATTAGCTTGATGAACACTGTGGTCTTCACTGACTCTGAGCTGTGTTTGCAGGTTTCACTGACTGTTTTTTTTCCCTTTTTGTTGCCCAGCAACAGCTGCCTGCTCTCCTGTGTTGCTATTCACCACTTCACCTACCTGACCTCTGACCCTGGACCAGCGCCTCAGCCTACAGACGCAGGTCCAGGACTCGCTGTGATTGGACTTGGATCGGTCTGTGCTGGTTCTCAGTAACCTGACTGAACCCAGACACCCAGGATTTCAGGAGAAACAACCAATTACATGACCCCACAGTGCCTTGTCACCCCACCCACCAGCCAATCAGCAGGAGGTCAAGGAGGGCGGGGTTTATCATTCAGGACGTTTGTGTTCCTGCAGGCTGTTGAAATGTTCAGGAAACACAGAGCTCTCTCTGTGCATCTCGTGACCGTCTGCGTCATGTTTCAGGAAGTCAGAGAAGCTCCCAACCTGATTTCACAGCTGGAGGAGGAGCCAGAACATCGCTGTTGGTTTGAGTGTCTGAGCATCAGAACGAGAAGACTCTCACCTGACCAATCATAAGCCGTGTCAGTCGCTGCCCGAGGTGTATCCCCACTTTGAAACTCGTCAGACCCAGATCCAGTCTGCAGGACTGAGGTGCCCACCTGTAAGTCAGCAGCAGACCAATCACAGCGTCCTCTGGTCTCTGACACGTTTAACCCTTTAATGACTTTACTTCAGGCTGCTGAGCAGGAACTCTGTAACTTCATCACCAAAGTGTGGACACCTGAGGGGGGAGGGCCTATGTTACCCAGGTAACAGCAGCTGTAGCAGGTCAGATATTTATGTCTTGTATGGAGTGATCTGTGGAGTCCAGAAAGTATCTTTAAGAAGAGTCATGATGAGGAGATGCTGGAAGAGGGGTCCTGTGCCCTTCAGGCCTGCATTTGTGTGGATTCTACTTCTGAGGTTTAAGATAAGCCTTAAGCTCCGCCTTTCTGGGGGCGCAGCATCATGTTTCATATCGTTCTTATCTGTCCAGCGTGCTTATTTTAACACAAACTTATCAGACATGACAGGACCTCCTCCTGCCTGTGGACACTCACCTCAGCCCTGTGACATCACAGGAGCGTGTTGTTTACCTGAATCCAAACGAGCCTTAAACGCACCGTCAGCCCTGCCATTTCAGCTGGACGCTGCCCTGCCGCTGCGATCTGATGATGTCAGCTGCTGTAAATGTTTTGTTGAAAAGCGCAGATGTGTTGGGTTTATAAAGCATCTCCCTGTCTGTCTGTCACAAACACAGCTCCAAGTTCAAAGTTACAAACTCAGCAGAGTTATGTTTCTGTCAAAGGTGACGCGAGACAAGACGCCATCACAAGGCCTGAGGACAGGAAGTGTGTGCGTGAGGACAGGGCGTGTGTGTGTGTGTGGTTCATCCACAGCAGAAATCCCAGCGACAGCTCAGACATCGTGTTCTCCGTCATACGTGTGCTGTTCCTGCCTGTATTTATACGAGCCGGCCGTCATCACCAGTTCTTTGACAGAATGTAATAAAAATCACTCAGACGTGTGGAGAAACGGTGTGTGTGTTGGATGCTGATGTTCCGTCTGTGGTCGAGATCAGAAGCTGCACCGCTTCCGTCCGTTCAACAGTTACCAGTTCGGGACTCGCGGTAATGTTCGCTCCCAGCGGCACAGCGAAGCCGATCGTCAGGTTTGTGACACAGAAGGAAAGAAAAGCAAAGACGCTGTGTCTCATTTATCAAGAGTATCCGCCACAGGACCGCACACGTCTTTGAAACACTGCAAACATCCCAGTTTATGGAAGTAGCATCTGATCCACGAGGTTAGCATCATGTTTGAGCAGAAGTTCAGTCAAAGTAAAGCCAAGAGCCGCTCCTCAGATCATGGTCTCTTCCTCTAGGCGGCGCTGGAATGTGCTCAATACCACTAAGTGATTAAAGTGGGCCGGGTGACCTCGGTCCAGCTCCCCGATCCTCTGTCCAGTTTGCTGATGGTTTTACACACACGAGCTCCACCATGAGGGCAGCTCATCGTTTATACAGGCAGGTTCACAGGATGCAGACGGTTTTCTGGAGATGCAGGTGAAGTTCAGACGTTCAGCTTTGACTCAGTGAGTTAAACACAGACTGCTACAGACTTTATAACACACCGTCATTTCAGGGCTCCAGGGTATGGAAGCCTGTTTCTGCCACTAAGGGGGGAAAAAGGATCCATAACTCAAAATTTTGAGTTATTTTCTTGAAATTTCGAGTTGGCGCTGCCAATCAGTAATCTATGTGAATGATGTCATTTCCTTGTTACCCGGAAGCTGAAGCCCTCAGGTACAAATGCTACAGCTACATGCAGTCATGAATGCACAGATTGCTGAGTATTTTCAGCGTGGCTTCAAACGATGAAATCCTTGTGTTATTAGCTGAATCACATGGCGTTACTATCAGCAAACGTACTCGCGAAAGCGCCAGTTTGTTGCGATCCGGTTTTGAATGCGCGCTACTTTGCACCATATGCTTCCGGGTAACAAGAAAGTGACCTCATTCATGTAGATTACTGATTGGCAGAGCTAAGTCGAAATTTCGAGTTATGTTTCTCCAAATTTCGACTTATTAACTCAAAATTTCGAGTTAATAACTCGAAATTTGGAGAAACATAAGTGGAAATTTCGACTTATGGATACTTGGGTTTTTTGGCGTAAACGGGCTTCCATACTAAGGTAAGTAAAGATAAGTGAAAATAAAACGTTCATTTTTAACACTTGGTTGCAAACCCTCCGCTGACACTGACAGCTCATGGACGTTACCATGTGCTTCTTTGCTCTTTAATGCGCTGTCACCTTTACTGCAGCGGCTCTCAGCTGCTGTTTGTTTGTGGACATTTCTGTCTTCAACCAGTGAAACGCTCGCTGGCTTCAAATCAGCTGACTGAACAATGTTCCCCGTGTCTGCGGTGATAAACTCCGGGGTTGCTTTGGCAGACCGTCGGTCTGTTCTGCATCGACAGAAACCATCAGCTTCATTAACATGAAATAAAGTTGTGTTTAGTCAACATTAATCTTTGTTGTATAACTGCACAACTTTCATACCAACATGATTTGTGTGTTTGTCATTCATGTGAACTCTTTGCAGTCACCTCATGTAAAAATAACACCGACAGTTTGGTTACATTTACACCTGTTTATGTTGACTTTATGTTAAACTGATATGATTTTATCAGAAGAATTATTTATTCTGTCAAGCTGCTGTTTAACATGTTTGCAGTAAATGGATTTTCTACATCCTCTAAAAATCACCTTTAAAACAGTAAGACAATAAACACAAACACTTCTTTAACCAGTTACCTGTGTCCAGCTGGATTTGAACTTAGTGTCTTATAAACTGAAAAACAGCAGCAGGTGTCCCGGAGTTTACCAAAGGACAGCCCGGTGTCATCTGGTTGATTGCTGTCGTCCCCTCAGTGGCTCCTTGGGTGTGGAACGAGTGTTTCTGCATCAAAGCTGAGGAACATTAGGCTGTGTCAGAGTCTGGGTGGCAGTAGTGACACGTCCACAGGACCCCATCCACTGAAGAGTTCAGCAGTTTCCAAGCATCGGATCCAAAAGCCGACGCTTGAGGTCAGTGTTAATGACGCAGCGTCCATCTCTGACAACTGATGTCTTCAAGTTATCAGACATCAGGTGTGTTTATCAGATCAAAACGTGTGTTACATACTGCCATCATCACAGAACATTTTTATAACCATCAAAAACTGATTTAACCCTCTGGAGTCCACGGACGCACCAGCACGTCCAAACGACCTATGAATGAACTTTATTTAGAACAATAACAATGACAATCTCAAAGAGACAAGCGACATATTGAATCATTCAGAACAGAATCACACCTTTTTCTTTTCTCCCGATCAGAGGAATACACATCACTGCCACAGTGCCGTTGGTACACCACGATGAAATCGACAATAACTGAAAGTAAACATACATACATACATACATATATATATATACACATACATGCATACGCACACATCTACATAATAATAATATAAAAAGATGAATAACCAATACAAAAATAAATAACAATAAAAAAGAATGTAAAACAAGGAACAGAAATAAAGGAGACAAGGGGGATCATAAACTCTCTAAAAGTGAGGTTCCATAAACAAGACTCATAACTTAAATAAGGGGCTAAGAAAAATCAAACTCTTCAAAAATCTATGCAATTTGATTGCTTGGGGCTTATTTATTAGCTTCAGAGATTTACGGGACAGGGAGAGGTCGTTTTTAAGAGCAGGCCATGAAGGGGGGGATTTAGCATATCGGCATTTATGTATGTAATACTTTGTTATAATAATGAGATTGTTAACTAAAAACTCACTATTTTTGTCCTTAAGGATTACTCCAATTTGAATATTTTGAAAAGACCAAAAATCTATATATCCATACTGGGACAATATTAGGACATGGAGAGATTTCCATAAGTTCTGGATTGTCCCACACCCATAGAACATGTGCTCTGTTGTTTCCGAAGTTGTTTTACAAATATAACAGTTGTCTAACACAAATTTAAATCTTTCTCTCATAAATTCATTGGAGGGGTAAATATTTTTTGTAGTTCTAAAATGGACTTCTTTAAATTTGGGGGGAATTGGAAATTTTAAATATTTGGTTCTGATCAACGAGATCTCAGATTTGTTATAATCTTTAAAGATGAGTGAATGTTTTGTCCTACCTGGATATAAGGTGTTAACCAAATACCTCCTCAAAAACTGATTATTGCATTTTTCATTAACCAAGTCAAGACCATCTAGTTTAACTTTATGCAAATTTAGAGTCGGTATATTTGAAAAATTGTTCTTTACCGTATTTACAAGGACTGTTGGGACATTCTGTGAGACCTTTTTATAGAGCTCGAACGAGCAACTCATGTCATATTTCTCATTAAGCCTGTTTAATTCAAGTATATCTCCATTTTCATCCATTATATGTGTCACAGACAAAATTTGTTTTGTCATCCATTCTTCCACAAACATAGATTTCCCCCGATTCAATATCACCCTATTGTTCCACAGTGGAACGTTGTGGGGACTAAAGTTATGTTTAAACATTAATTTCCAATTTAACAAAACTCTTTGATGAAATTTGGAAAGTTTTATGGGTAGTTTAGAAATTTCAAAATCACACACTAAAAGGATCCCCCCAACTTTGTTGAAAATAAGAGATGGTATCAAGAACCAGATCTCATTATCATTTTTCAAGAAAGATCGTAGCCAATTAATCTTTAAAATGCCATTCATTATTTCAAAATCGATTGCTTTTAAACCCCCCTCTTCATAGTCTTTTATCAAGTCCCTGTTACTGATATAATGATGTTTATTTTTCCATATGAAATTAAAATTCACCTTATTGATGTCTTTTATAATTCTTGGTGGGATGGCTAGGGAACAAGCTGGACAGATTCATCTGGACAAAGATTCAACCTTGGTCAACATTATCCTGCCGAACAACGTTAAATCTCTCTGTAGCCAATGGTTCAGAGTTTTTTTGCATTTGTCAGTTGTATTCTGAATATTCTTTTCTTCACTATCAGCCATGCATTTAGTTATCCAGATTCCAAGATATTTGATTTCATTTTTGACAGGTATATCATACAAAGAAGAGTGAGAACAATTGTGGATACTCATGAGTTCACATTTGTCCAGGTTCAGCCGTAGTCCAGAAGCATCAGAAAAGATCTTTATTGTATCTAAGGCCAATGGAATTTGTTCTTTATTTTTTAGAAAGACTGTTGTATCATCAGCAAGCTGACTTATTATTAATTTGTGATTATTTATGTCTAATCCTTTGATGTTTGAGTTTATGACAGTAATAGCAAGTAATTCAGTGGCTACAATGAATAAAAGAGGTGAGATGCTGCAGCCCTGCCTGATACCTCTCTCCACCCTGAACCTGGGACATGTGCCTTCTGAAAGAGAAACACAACTATTAATATCAGTGTATAACATAGTGATCATATCCAGAAATGCATCTCCAAACCCAAAATGTTTAAATGTCTTAATAATAAAAGTGTGTTCGATAGAATCAAATGCTTTATGGAAGTCCAAGAACAACATAAAACCATCATCCGTAATTAGGTAATTGTAATCGATGAGGTCCAAAACCAAGCGGATATTATTTTGGATCAACCGTCCTTTGAGAAATCCTGATTGTGTCGGGCTAATTATTTCAGAAATACCTGTTTTTAGTCTTGTTGCTAAAACTTTTGTAAAAACTTTGTAGTCTGTATTTAAAAGTGTTATAGGTCTTAGATTACTTAGTTTTTTCTTATCTTTCCCCGGTTTTGGAATTAATTTTATAACTCCCTGTTTCATTGTTGCCATAAGCTCCTTTTGATTTATACATTCATTTAACGCACTGAATAATAGTAATTTTAGGTCTTCCCAAAAGTGCTTATAGAAATTAGTTGTTATTCCATCTGGTCCCAGTGAGCGATCAGATGCCATGCTCTTAATAGCAAAATCAAATTCTTCTATAGTTAGGTCTTCATCACAAATTTCTCTAAAATTATCATCAATTACTGGAATCCAATTACTGATTTTGTCAAAGAAGGAGGTGACATTTTGTTCTGAGTATGAAGACTTATAAAGGTTACTGTTTAGTGTCTGTACATTCCTCTCCGTTGATTATTAGGTTACATATTGAATTATATTCTTGTCTACGTTGTTCTAGATTGCAAAAATAGGCAGTGCTCTTTTCACCCTCTTCTATCCACTTGGCTTTGGATCGCAAATAAGCAGCCTTGGCTCTATAAAGGTACATTTCGTCCAATTTAGATTGTAAGTTATTAATTTTTTCTTCCTCAGTCCAATTCAATTTGCCATACAGATTCATAAGTTCTTTTAATACATTTGATTCCTCTTCTTTCCTTTGTCTGTTTAACTTTTTACCGAATGTAATTGAGGTTTTTCTGATTCTAAATTTAAGATATTCCCATTTGAGTATCGGTGTATTGATGGCTTCATCATTCTGAATATCTAAAATTATTTTTTAATAGAATTACAATACTCCTCATTTCTCAGCAGCTGAGAGTTAAATTTCCAATAATCCTTAAATGTGTTGTTTTAGTGTAGTGTAGTCTTAGAATAATGGCGAATAATGGCTCTAACAGGCTGGTAGGCTTTTAGCTAAGCTTTAGCTTCAGCCAAGTGGAAGCTAAATTGGCTAGTCATTCATATGTATATTAGGTCGTTATCTGGGAATTCTGGAGGGAGGGGAGTGGGGGGGGGGGGGTGATTGAGGGCGTGGGGGAGCTGCTAAAAGCTGTGAACTTCCTTTTGTGTTTCATCTTGATGCATTTTCAATCATCCAGGGAAATAAATCTCCAAAAGTCACCAACTTGGAGTGTTTCAGTTTGCCATCTTAGGGAGAAATCAACACACATGGGTGTAGGTCCTTTGTTGCTGAGATTTATTGATAAAAACAGTACAAAAAACCAACCATTTGTACACATATTTACAAATAATAATAAAAAGTGAGTGAGTACAATTCAACATTTTCAGCAATCACTCACAATCCTGGCACTGCCATGGTATCCATGGGAGGTCCATGAACCAATGAACATGCTCCGTTTGCTGTGCATGTTGAATAGTCCATTCTTGAATGCTATGAAGCATGTCAAGAGTGATGAAACACAGGAAGCTCTGAAGGCGACTCGAGATCCTTCTCCTGGCCTTAGCCGTTGGCTCTCCATCTGCAGCGTACGCTTCTATTGGGGTGAAAGGGAGACAGGTCCCCACCTGTTCTTCACGCCACACTGTGCCATCTTTCGCTGTCTCAGTCCCCAAACAAGCTCTCTTTTTAGGTGGAGAAGCAGTCTCCTCATCTGCAGTGTGAACAAATTCAAATTGTGAGCAATGGGAAGGTCAAACAAAATCACAAATGCATGCATAGATACTAATTATAATTCCAGTATCTCCTCCTCTGTATCAGAATAATGTCTGAAATATCTTACTTACTAACTACATCCACTTACTTGTTTGAAATGAAATAGGAAATAACATGAAATGAAACTAACCGGAAGACTGATCAGACAGCTCTGAGTCCGAATCCGGCTGAACTCCTAGGTCTTCTCCATCCGAGTCACAAGGGTCGACTTCCCTCAGGATCATTTCCAAGGCCTGCTGAGTGGTGAGTCTTCTCTGCATTTTCTTTCCTTGGAGAGGAGGTCCGTACACCACAGAATTCTTCAGGGCAATGAAGGATTAGGCTAAGTGCAGTGAGATTGTATCATATATATAGGGCTTGGCTTCCTGATCAATGGTCCACTACCAAAAGGAAGCCAAGCCCTGTCACCCTTTACAACAAAACAAAATGTTGAAATTAAACTTAAACTTGGACTGTTAGAGATGACTGTTTCCTTAACATATTGTAAAATTGAGTTGGATACCAACCAATAATCAATACGTGACCTGCTTTGACCATTAGGTTTGTGCCAGGTGAATTGTTTTACATCTTTGTTTAACAATCTCCACACATCTATTAATTTAGTATCATTAGCGAAATTTTCAAATATTGGGTTTTTATGTTCTCTTGAAAATTTTGAAGGCCATCTATCCAACCATTCATCAGGAGTCACATTGAAATCACCTCCAACTACTATATAATCAGTAGGGAATTTGGTGTAAAGTTCCTTTATAACTGTAGAAATTTGATGCAGCAGGTTCTTATTCTCTTGATCATTGTTGTATCCATAAACATTAACCAAAATAATCAGAGTATTATCGGTATTTAACACACAGGCAACCCAATGTCCATTTTTGTCTGCCATGTTGCACAAAAGCCTACCAGGACATCTGTTGAAGCAAATAGCCGACCTGTTTGTACCATGACTAAAAAAATTTATCTCCCCATTGTTGTGACCAAAATTTCACATCAGCTTCCTCAGAATGAGTTTCCTGGGGAAAAAACAATTTGCCTGTTGCCCCAGAACAGAAAAACAGCTTTGCGCTTAATTGAGTCTTTAAGTCCCCTTGTGTTAATTCATTTTTACTTCTTACACTGTTCAACTAAAAACACTTTCAGAGGAAAGAGCAGGGAACTCACGTGACCCGGCAGTTGCGCTGCTTCTTCCGGTCTAAGCGCTCGTGTTTCCGGTCCGCCCACTGACAACAGCTACAGCCGCAGCAGTTTACGGCAGGTCGCGACCAGGCGCTCCCTCGTGAGCTCGGGGATTGGGTCGGCTGACGGACCGGAGAGTCGGAGTGAGCCTCGGATCGGACCGTAAGTGCGCATGCTCAGTCGGCTGGTTCCTCAGCTGTTTGTCGGCTCGGAGAGTGTCAGTCAGCAGACGATACAAGTTTGGAGCCAAATTTCATTTAGCTATTAAAACACTTCACGTCTCCTACGGAGCAGCAGGTCTCTGTCTTCACGTCAATAAAGGTGAGATTTGATTGTTCGGTATCGTTCTCACTAAAGACCAACAAAGACGAGGCTCATTAAACTTCAGTTTCAGCCGGTGCTCATTGAGCTCGGTCTCTGAGAGGCAGCGGGCATCTCCAGGTGAGCTGTAGAGCTGGGAATGGATCCTTGACTCTTCAGCTCAAAAATCAAAGAAATCTTCTGCAGTGAAAAAGCAAAGATAAGGCTGAAGATTTTTATAAAGAACTCTTCAATGATGAACTCTTATGAGAACGCTGCTGTCTTCCTCCTCTCTAAACAACACATTTATTATTACTCAGCTTCCTACAAGCATGTGTGATGTCATCTTCATAAACTGGAGCTTTTGTTTCTTTGTCTGTAATTCTGATGTTGTTGAAACTGTGATGAAGAGGTCAGAGCTCTGTTCCAGGAGGAAGTCTTCTGTTGGAATCGCCTCGTCTCTGGTATTACCTGGAAGAAGGACGTGTCCTTTAAACGTGTCCACAGGTGTGTCCTACCATAGGTTTCCTTAAAACAGTCAAACTGTGATGCCACACACGAGTCTGTTCCTTTGTTCTGGCGTGCTCACACTGCACACGTTTATGTCAGACTATAAAAAGTGATCCCAGTGGTTTTGGAACGGCGTTTTATCCGGACCACATCAGGACAACAAGTTGTGAAACGTTGTGTGCTGTATGTATTTCATGTAATCTGTGTGCGACTGAGGTAGCTGCTGCACTTGGACTTTGTTCTTTTGTGGAATAAAGTTTTTCTAGCAGCTCGCCATCATTTGATCCTCCTGCAGAGGCTGTGTGTGTGACTCTCACACGTCAGCTGACTGAGTCCTCTGTCTCCACAGGTCGTCCTGATGGAGGCGCTGTCCTGCGGGGAGCGGCGTCTGGGCTCTGAGGAAGAGTACGCCGCCCCAGCTGTGGGAGTGAGTTTGTGTGACTCCGCCCCGTTGGTGTGGAGGATGCAGGACCTGAGGGCTGTTAGGGCTCAAGGCCTGGTGGGGGCACTCCTGGGGTCGCTGCCCCGAACGCCCCGACAGAACGGGCGCCTGGGTCGACCGCTGCTGCTGCTGCCGGAGGAGGAGGGGCTGCTGAGGGAGCGCCGCGCCGCTGCAGCCCTGCCGGACCGCTGCCAGGTCAGAGCGGGTCGTTAGAGGTGCTGGCGCTCATCGTGGCACCTCATTAAGCTGGCCGCCATGTTGGCTGTTCCGAGGTCACTGTCACCCTGTACGTACAGTTAGCGTGCCAGGCTGCAGACATGTTTATTTTAACACGGGACTCTGTGGCACGGACTCACTGCTGGTTGTCATAGGAACTGCAAGGCCGAGCGTCCTGTGTGTTTGATGTGTTGTTGTTGTTCTCAGCAGGATTGGGGGGGGGCGGAGCTCCGTCAGAAGCACGAGGAGGAGGAGAAGAGGAGCTTTGAGGAGCAGAGCGTCCTCGCACTGGAGGACAGGAAGTTGGCGCTGCTCCGAGCTATGACAGGTGAGTGTTGCCGTGATAAGGTTTCTGCATTCTGTACCTGGCGGCTGCGCTCACGGTGCCCGTCCTCTCAGGTGCAGAGTCTGGCGCTACAAGTGCAGATGAAGCCCTGCGGCGCCGCCTGCAGGCTCTGGACCAGAACTTCACCTTCCCGCAGTCAGCAATGGCAGTCCAGCTGAGCACGGCGAGGGCGGGGCTAAGTTACTGTCCTGAAGCTCGAGCCTTCCTGCAGGCCTACGGGCCAACTGGGGCTGAGCCCCGCTGTGACGCCAGGTACCAGGTGTTCAGAGACCTACGGGGGCGGGGCTTCTACCTGACCTCAGCAGGAAAGTTTGGAGGAGACTTCCTGGTGTATCCAGGTGAGTGAGGAGCTCAACACCTGACCAGAATGATTCCTGAGGCTGACAGCCTGACATCACTGCTGACGTCAGTGATGTCAGGCTGCTGCTGACTCTGTGCGGTCATGTCTCGTCAGGTGACCCTCTGCGGTTCCACGCTCACTTTATCGCCGTCTGTGTGTCTCTGGATGAGTCCGTGTGTTTGCTGGATGTCCTCGCCGTGGCTCGTCTGGGATCCAACGTGAAGAAGACGGTCCTTCTGTGTTCGCCGGGGCCAGACGCCAGGGTCTGCTACACGTCGCTTCAGTGGAGCGGGATGATTTAAACCCGGGGGACAGGACAGACGGCGCCCGCCGGCCCATGTTAAGGCAGGTCCGCATCCTGCATCTAAAACCTGTTTCTGTAAGTTTGAGGCTGAAGAACAACTGCAGGAGGTCATGTGACTGACAGGACGGAGCAGGGCCGCGGCCTCTAAAGGACAGTAGAGCGTGATCGGTCTGCTCTTTGTTTCTGCGTGGCGAGCGTCACAGAGACAGCTCTCTGCAGCTCAGACTCATCCACGCGGTTTCTCTGATGAAGCCTGCCGTGCAGCCGAGTCCAGCTCTGACCTCCGAGCCGTTCGACAACTTTGTCTTAAAGCAGCGTGCTGGAGGTGAAAGGGCCCCGACAAACCCCGCCCACTTCTTTATTTCTTTTCATTAGTGTCAGTGCGAGGAAACAAAGGACAGCTCTCCTTTTTTCAAAGATTGTATTTTCTCAGTGAGTCATTGTGTTGAAATAAAAGTGATGTGGCATTGATCTGTGATTTCTGCCCTGACCGGCAGACCTGCTGTGAACACGAGCCACACGAGGCACTGAACAGAGGATGATCTGATATCCTCGTGTTGTTCCCACATCATCATAATAAATGTTGTCCCAGGTTCAACATTGCAACTGACCAATCACATTGTTGTGATGTCATACTTTTGCAAGCCAAGCAATTGATTCATTTATGACATTCCAGTGTTGCAAGGACAGCATGTGTAATGCTTACGGTTTATTAAAGAACAGTATCCTGAAATGCAAAGAATTACAGCTGCTGGATCGGCGACAGCGGCGGTTTCTCGCAAGTTCAGTAGATTTTTTTATTTATTTTTTTCAGCGTTTTTTCCGAAGTCACAAAAGTATGACGTCACAACAATGTGATTGGTCAGTTGCAATGTTGAACCTGGAACAACATTTATTATGATGATGTGGGAACAACACCAACACGAGGATATCTGTGCATGAACAGACGTGATAAAAGGTAACGACGCCAACAAGGATCAGAGCCGAGAGAAAATCAAACACACCCAAATTTACTGCAAAGTTTATAATAATAAAAAGCTCTGGGAGAAGGTAGGGCTCCTCAATTAATTGAATTTTAATCACGATTACAATCTGGGCTTTCAACGATCATTAAAAATGACTGAGCCGATTATTAGCCCCTCCCTCGTGCTTTACTCTCACGCTGCTCCGTGTGGCAAATCGAGCGCACCTCTCTGCATTTCGAACACGCGTCACAACAATTAAGAGGACCTGAGGGAAGCTCGGAAAGCTAAGCAGAAGTTATTTGGAGAGGAGAGTGACTGCTGTTGGTTGAAGAGGTAAAAAGCTTCAGTGGTGTGGAAACATTATGGGTTCAGTCAGACGTGGATCAAGTAGACACAGTGTGTAAACTTTGCTACAGTAGCTGCACCACAGAGCAACACTGCAAAGTTGACTAAACACAGATGTTTACATTTTTCATTGATTTCTTATATTGCAAACATTTGCACTGTTATCAGTATTTGCACTATTTTATATTATTTTTTAAAGTCATTATTCAACACATTGTTATTATTAAATAAATATCGTCAAATAATCGAGATCTCAATGTCAGTGAAAATAATCGTGATTATCATTTTTGCCATAATCGAGCAGCCCTAGGAGAAGGTATTGATCAGTCTCTGTGCACTTGACCCCACCCACACCAAAGTGATCACATCTGTATGTCTCTGTTTCACGCATCATTCTGTTATCAGCAGCTGAATGTCAAACAATCACCTGGATCCAGTGATGATCAATAATTATAGATGTTTTTAATCTTCTCTTCTTCTTCAGAGTATTAGAAATAATTTACAACTACCTTTGATGTCACAGTCTTTATGATAAGAACCAATCGCAGCAGCTCTCCCTGAAGTCATCAATGACCTGAGGATCAATAATTTTTATTGATCTCACTGTCGATGATGTTCTGACTCAGGTGGTTACCAGGTTAGGCTCCTGATTGGCTCGTACTGCACGGTTACTGTGTAACCTTGGTTCTCTTAGTGAGAGACTATCTCTCCACACTGTTACATATTCCATATGTACGGGGTACCTTGGTCGTGGTGCGTGGATACTTCTTTAAGATGCTTCGGCACGCCTGGCCACGCCCCACAGCTCACGTATGAAACAGTTGTGCAGACGTCACGCCGGTGATAGAACGCGTCTCCCAGCAGCCTGATGGTGGAGAGATAGGCTACGTTCACTCTGCAGGTCTTGATGCTCAATTCTGATTTTTTGATCAAATCTGATTTTTTTTGTCTGCTCGTTCACACTACAAATAAAACGTGACAGCAAACGCGCTCTAGTGTGAACCCTCAAAGCGGCCCGCATGCGCAAAAGAAGACGTCACACACAACGCGCTCTGTTTAGACCCATAGCAAACAATGTTTGACTGATGGCCTTAATATAAAGACTTCGGACTTTACATTTCCCAATTTTTGCTTTAAGTTATTTTGTTATTTACATAATAATGTAAATAACCTAATAATGATCCTTGTTGCTGTTTTAGAGGAGCGGTGCTTCAAAGGATAGCTGCAGATTTCTGTCAGAATCTGCAGATTAAGATAAGATAAGATAACTCTTTATTGTCATTGCACAGTCATACATAGTACAGTAGTACAATGAAATTGGAAAAACTGTCCTACGTCGGCACTACATATAACACAACACGACACGATATGACACATCACAACGTAACAAACAACACAACACAGTATATTAACTTAGTATAAAAAAGAAGAATAAGTGTATGTGTAAGTGTATTATACAGTACAGTACAAATAAAATGTTCACGTTGTCTTCCCAACAGTTTCACTGACATCTACCATGGATGTCCAGGAAGCGTTCACCATGTCTGCTCCACCGCTGATAATTGGCGTCTGTCTTGTGTCAGTGACGTAAAAGACGGATTTAATGCGACATGACCATCAAACAGCAGGTTTACTAACAAAACACCATATTTCTGTCATTATTTTAAGGATGTGGAAATGTACATACAATCAATATCAGACTCCACCAACAAAAAGGCTCTCAAAACAACTTGTGTATGTGGATTTTTGCGTGTATTCTTATAATTGTTACCTTTTTCTTTTACCCCTGGCTTTGTGTGTTCATGTTCTGTTGTTTTGTATACTTCATCTGTTCGTATGTTTTTGTTTTTGTTTTGACACTTTTTATTTGTTTAGGAACATTTTTATGCAACAAGATAAAATAGAAAAAGAAAAAACAGAAACAGTATGAGGTCATGGGAAGATAACATACACCTGTACATACATCTGCACATCCACACATACATACGTCAACAAGTCTGCATTACTAATTCTATGCATCAAAGGGTGCTGCCACAAGCTGTAAAGTCCAGCCATTTTCTCCACCGTCTCCTTCCCAAATCTCCCTGCAGTCGCAGAGTGAAAGTCATACATTCCATCAATTTGACGTCTTCCACTATAGAGGTAAAAAGTGTTACAGTGGGAGGATCTCTACAGAGCCAGCGTTTTGTTATGGCCTTCTTCGCAGAAGCCAAGAGAACTTTCAGAAGGTAAACATCATCTGCAACTAAATCGTCTGTAAAACATCCCAGATACAATGAGGTAAATGTACAAGACACGTGGAATCCCAACACCTCTGTAATTATCTTTATAACTTCCGTCCAGAAGGGTCGTATGAGTGGGCAGGACCAGAATACATGACCGTAATCAGCCACGTCTTCCCCACAATTCCTCCAGCAAAACGCAGGTGTAGCACTGAATTTAGACTTCTGTTTAGGCGTTATGAAATAGCGTATAATGTTCTTCCAGCAGAAGTCCCGCCACATGTTGGAGTTAGTCGTGGTAAACTGTGTCTCCCAGATCTGTGCCCACCCATCTTCTGTAATCACAATGTCCATTTCTTTTTCCCATTTCTGCTTTATGTAAATCGTTGAGTGCCCTTTGAGCTTAGTCATACATTTATACAATTTACTTATCAAGGCTCTGTTACTCCCAGAGTCATAAGCATCAATGAAAATATCAACAATCGAGAAGTCTCCACGGACACAGCTCTTCAGTCTTTTGCCAATATAGTCACGGAGTTGCAAGTATTGAAAAAAGTCTTGTTTCCCGAGATCGTAAGTCTTGCATAGGGTATCAAAAGCCATAATTTTAGATTTTACAATAACCAAACACCCAGCAGTGATTCCATGCAACACCCATTGTTTAAATCTACTATCGTGGGAAGCAGGTAAAAAATCAGGGTCATACGCTGGCCACCTCAGAAGTTTTATCTCTTCCTGGAGTTGCGCCTCCTTGACCACTCCCCTCCATATTTTTAATGTAAAAGTGACCCAGTGGCTGGGCGTCAAGGTATCGTCCAAATCAGAAGCCGCGTGACCAAGTCTAGACTGGATTGGCGTGTCTGAGAGAGACATCTCAATCGTCTTCCACCTCGCACAAAAAGATGGATTACACCAACACACCAAGGACCTCAGCTGAGCAGATAAGTAGTAATTCCTTAATGAAGGTAGAGCCAAGCCCCCTTTGTCTTTCGGCAACTGCAAAGTAGAGAACTTCACCCGTGGTCTTTTGTTAAGCCAAATGAATCTCGAAATCTGCTTATTCCATTCCCTGAATTGCTTCTCTGGAATTTGAATAGGTAAAGCAAGAAAAAGAGTAGTTTGGGGAGAATATTCATTTTAATTATCTGTATCCTGTTGCCAAGGTCGAGAGGGAGCAAGGCCGAAATGTTGAGATCGCTATATATTTCTCTATTAATACGACTGTAATTAATATCGTACAGTTGTGTCAGATCTCTAGGCAGAAACACTCCCAAATATTTGATAGCAGTTGCCTCCCAATTAAACTTGAATTTTGCCAGTAGTGTCAGGTCCGGAGAAAAATTAAATGACAGAACTTGAGTTTTTTTGACATTAAGGACATACCCTGAATACAGGCCATATGTTTCCAACATCCCCATTAATACTGGTATACCTGAGCTGGGATCCATGATTGTCACCAAGACAACATCTGCATATAAACACACCTTGTACTCGTCCCCTCCTATTACAATCCCTTTCAACGATGCTTCCTGACGTATAGCCTGGGCTAGAGGTTTGATAAACAAGTTGAAGAGGTAGGGGCTTGCTGGAAACCCCTGTCTACATCCTCGTTCTAAAAAAATAGTATCGGAGAGGCTACCGTTAATTTTTATTCTGGCAGTAGGGAGAGAATAAAGAGCTTGGAAACATCTTATAAACTCGCTACAGAAACCAAATCTTTTCATCACTAGGAAGAGGAAGTCCCAATTCACTGAATCATATGCTTTTTCAGCATCTAAGCTAAGAATAACTGAGCTTGTTTTCTTATTATTAATGTGTTCGATGATGTGTAAAGCTCGTCTAATATTATCGTGGGTTTGTCTATTTTTCAAGAAACCCGTTTGGTCTTCATCAATCAAAGAAGGCATTACAGCATCCATTCTTCGCACCAAAATAGTTGTGTATAGTTTATAGTCTGAGTTCAGGACACTTATCGGCCTATAAGATTTGCAGTTTAGTCTATCCTGTCCCCCCTTTGGCAAAACAGATATGAAGGCCTCCTTCCAAGAGGGAGGTACCAGACCTCCTTTCAAAATATAGTTAAAACTAGTTTCCAACAGGGGAAGAAGGCTTTCCCTCATGGTTTTGTACCATTCGGCAGGGAGCCCGTCAGTACCTGGTGATTTATTGGATTTAAGGCTGGAGATAGCTTTAATTATTTCTTCCCGAGATATTAAGGACGTTAACTTACTATTTGCTTCTCGACCAATCGTAGGCAGGTCTAAGGAATTCAAAAAGTCAGTCATCTTATTTACATCACCCTGAGTAGATTGACTATATAAGGATTTGTAATACATTTCAAACGCTTTTTGAATTTTATCCAGGTCAGTTACAACATTGTTACCGACCGGGTCTCTAATCTTATAAATATTATTTTCAGCTTGCTGTTTTCTAATCCGCCACGCCAACTGCTTCGCCGCCTTAGGCCCCGCCTCATAATACCTCTGTTTCATGAATCTTATGTTTTTCTCTACTTCTTCGCTCAATATCTTATCTATCTCCTGCTTAATCTGTCTGATCTGGTGGGTTACTGTAGTATTTTTATCCTTTAGACCTGACTGTTCCAAGGCCATTAATCTATCCTGCAGTTGTAACAATTCTTGTGACTTTTTCTTTTTAATCACGGTCGACCACGCAATTATTTTACCTCTGAGGACAGCTTTGGCTGCATCCCACACAATACTGTGATTTGTCTCTCCATTATTGTCCTGCAGGTACAAGTTAAGATCGGCTGTCATTTGTTTCACAAAAGCGGGGTCATTTAACATACCGGTATTTAGTCTCCACAAAGTTGTCTTCCGTGTCCCGTCCAAATGTAACGTTATATAAATTCCACTGTGGTCAGAGACATCTCTTGGACCTATTCTGCAATCTTTTATCCTGTCTAAATCCCTATTAAACATAAAACAGTAATCTATCCTCGAATACACTGAGTGTCGAGCAGAGTAAAAAGTGAATCCTGACGCTGACCCATGGATAGATCGCCACACGTCAATAAGCCCTAATTCCGTTAACATTCCTTTAACCCGTTTCCCTCCAGACGTGCTTTTCCTGTCCCTATTATTTGAGTCTAATCTGGGATTTAACAGTAAATTAAAATCTCCTGCACAAATAAGAGTTCCCACCGTTTCCTTAGAGATCAAATCAAATATCTTCTTAAAGAAGCTTGCGTTGCTTCCCGGGGGTTGCATAGACATTTAATAGTGTCACCGCCTTATTCTCTATTCTACCTTTTACTAAAACAAACCGACCTTCCTTATCACTTAGAGTAGATATATGTTCAAATTTTATTTTATTTGAGATAAGGATAGCTACTCCTCGTTTTTTCCCGGCCCTATACGATGAATAGAATGTATGTCTGAAACCCATCTTTTTTAATTTCTCATGTTCTGCATTATCTAGATGAGTTTCTTGCCAATATGCCAAATCTACTGTCTCCTTTTTCAATTTGGCAATTAATTTGCTTCTTTTAATAGGGCTATTCAGGCCATTTACATTTAGTGACAGCATTTTATAGAAATTATAAGCCATCAAGTGGATATGTGGAATACAACATAATCCTCGGCAGCTTGGGTCACGGTATTATATAGGACATTGCCTGACGCATAAAACACTCGCATCTTACTTAGTGGTGTCTGGAAGCGGATCCCGCTGTCCTTCAAAGCCTTCTTAACTGGAATATATTCCCGTCTCCTTTTCTGCACTTCCAGGGAGTAGTCATGATCGAAATACACCCGTTTGTTTTGGATATGTACCCCTTTGTTCCACGCCGTGCGGAGAATCTCTTCTTTAACAGAGAACCGGAGGAAGCGCACTATTATTGAGCGTGGTGGGGCGTTCGGGGGTGGTTTTGGTCCCAACGCGCGGTGTGCACGCTCAATGCCGAGGGCACGGTCCGGGCCGAAATCTTCGCCTAGGTGTTCTTTGATCAGATTTTCGACAAAGGTAGTCACCGACGAGCCCTCCGAGTTTTCCGGTACGCCGTAGATCCGGATGTTTTTGTGCCTAGCGCGGCCCTCCATATCGGACACCTTTTCCTGAAGCGCCCGTTGATTTTCCAACAGCTGCACAAGTGTATCCCTAACACCAATGTCCCAGCGTTCCGAGTCAGCCATGTTGTCCTCGACGTGCTTTAGCCGACCAGTCATTTCCTCCACCTGATCCGCCATCTCGTGTAATCTTTGATTCAATTCCTTAGAGAGTTCGGCCATTTGCTTCTTTATATCCTCCCGAAATTCCGTACCGAATGCTTTGAAGTCACTTTTCAATTCGGTTCGCAATGTAGCCATTTCGGCCACCAGTACGCTACTCATAATTCAATTCAATTCAATTCAATTTTATTTATATAGTGCCAAATCACAACATAAGTTGCCTCAAGGCACTTCATAGATACAGAGAAAAACCCAACAATCATATGACCCCCTGTGAGCAGCACTTTGGCAACAGTGGGAAGGAAAAACTCCCTTTTAACAGGAAGAAACCTCCGGCAGAACCAGGCTCAGGGAGGGGCGGGGCAATTTGCTGCGACCGGTTGGGGTGAGAGAAGGAAGACAGGATAAAAGACATGCTGTGGAAGAGAGACAGAGATTAATAACAGATATGATTCAATGCAGAGGTCTGTTAATACATAGTGAGTGAGAAAGGTGACTGGAAAGGAAAAACTCAATGCATCATGGGAATCCCCCGGCAGCCTACGTCTATTCCAGCATAACTAAGGGAGGATTCAGGGTCACCTGGTCCAGCACTAACTATATGCTTTAGCAAAAAGGAAAGTTTGAAGCCTAATCTTAAAAGTAGAGATAGTGTCTGTCTCCTGAACCCAAACTGGAAGCTGGTTCCACAGAAGAGGGGCCTGAAAACTGAAGGCTCTGCCTCCCATTCTACTTTTAAATACTCTAGGAACAACAAGTAGGCCTGCAGAGCGAGAGCGAAGTGCTCTAATAGGCTGATATGGTACTACAAGGTCATTAAGATAAGATGGGGCCTGATTATTTAAGACCTTGTATGTGAGGAGCAGGATTTTGAATCCTGGATTTAACAGGAAGCCAAAACAGGAGAAATCTGCTCTCTCTTTCTAGTCCCTGTCAGGACTCTTGCTGCAGCATTTTGGATCTGCTGAAGGCTTTTCAGGGAGTTTTTAGGACTTCCTGATAATAATAAATTACAGTCGTCCAGCCTGGAAGTAATAAATGCATGAACTAGTTTTTCAGCGTCACTCTGAGACAGGATATTTCTAACTTTAGAGATGTTGCACAAATGGAAGAAAGCAGTCTTACATATTTGTTTAATATGTGCGTTGAAGGACATGTCCTGGTCAAAAATGACTCCAAGGTTCCTCACAGCGTTACTGGAGGCCAAGGTAATGCCATCCAGAGTAAGAATCTGCTTAGATACCATATTTCTAAGCTTTTCAGGGCCGAGTACAATAATCTCAGTTTTATCTGAATTAAGAAGCAGAAAGTTAGCGGCCATCCAGGTCTTTATGCCTTTAAGACATTCCTGCAGTTTAACTCATTGGTGTGTGTTATCTGGCTTCATGGACAGATAGAGCTGGGTGTCATCTGCATAGCAGTGAAAATGTATGCTATGCCTTCTAATGATGCTGCCTAAGGGAAGCATGTATAATGTAAACAGAATTGGTCCTAGCACTGAACCCTGTGGAACTCCATAATTAACCTCAGTGTGTGAAGAGGACTCTCCATTTACATGCACAAACTGGAGTCTATTAGATAGATATGATACAAACCACTGCAGTGCAGTACCTGTAATACCTACAGCATGTTCTAATCGCTCTAATAGGATATTATGGTCGACAGTATCGAACGCTGCACTGAGGTCTAGCAGGACAAGCACAGAGATGAGTCCACTGTCAGAGGCCATAAGAAGATCATTTGTAACCTTCACTAAAGCTGTTTCTGTGCTGTGATGAGCTCTGAAACCTGACTGAAACTCTTCAAATAAACCTCTGCAGATGATCTGTTAGCTGTTTGACAACTACTCTTTCAAGGATGTTTGATATAAAGGAAGGTTGGAGATTGGCCTATAATTAGCTAAGACTGCTGGGTCTAGAGATGCTTTTTGAGTAAAGGTTTAACTACAGCCAGCTTGAAGGCCTGTGGTACATAGCCGATCATTAGAGATAGGTTGATCATATTTAAGATCGAAGCATTAATTAATGGCAGGACTTAGACACCTTCCATACATGAGTCTGCGCATATCCAAAAACATGACAGGAAAATAAGACGGCTGTCACGGTGAGCATACATATCCATGCACAGCATGCTGAGGTGTGCAGAGTTTTCAGCTAACAGCTCTTCAGCTGATGGTTCAAAAGTCTGGGTTCGACTCAGACTGCCACTGTTTCCAAAAGAAAGCATATTTCTGTTTCTGTAACTAGAAATGAATTTGAAATGTTGACAGTAACTCAGAGACCCTCTCTCAGCATCCATCACGCCTGAT
The DNA here is from genome assembly GCF_041146795.1 of Maylandia zebra. Taxonomy (NCBI): domain Eukaryota; kingdom Metazoa; phylum Chordata; class Actinopteri; order Cichliformes; family Cichlidae; genus Maylandia; species Maylandia zebra. The sequence continues at coordinate 40,254,413 of NC_135180.1, read as the reverse complement.
AGAGCGATAGATAGATCAGCTCTGCCCTCTGTTGGTGGTGCCGCTGCACTGCACTCAGGTCAGTTTTCAGCTGACTGTGTAACACTCAGTCAGGCTGCAGCTTCAGACAGGATGAAGGAGCAGCTCGTCATCCTCGCCGTGGCTCCGCTGTAGTGTTAGTAAGGGCCGTCCCTCAGCTGTAGTCAGTGATGTCAGACCGCAGGCTGGACTACATCGAGCTGCTCTGGCAGGAAGTGAGCAGGAATCCTCACGTGAGTCACCTCTAAGAAAATACTACTGCACTTACTACCACCACGTACTGTGTTTGATCAGTGTCACCCTCACGCTCCGCTCTGTTCATCAGCTGTCCAGGAGCTCATATTGATTTATTTTGGTGTGTGCACTGAGGGGAGACAAAGGTAAACGCCTTCCTGAGTAACGTGACTGCAGGTTTGCTGTAAATCTGATGTTTCCGTTGTTCAGCGTTGAAGCTGTGGGAAGTGTTTTTTTCATTGTGACTGAATGGTCGAAGGCAGCTGTTTGTCTCGCTTTCTCCTCAGAGGCTGCTGGATGTGGAGAAAGAGGAGGAGCAGGAGGAAGCCCCTCCACCCCGGAGGACCCTTCAAGCCCTCTGCTCTATCCCCCGGAGGCTGGCCATCTCTGCGGGGCTCGGGGGAACGCCGGTCACCCCCCAACTGATTGAGGTAAACACAAGGATTCAGAAACAGGTCACCTGACACCCAGCGGTGTCAGGTGACCTGTTTTCCTGTAAACACGATGAGCTCACCTGACCACAGATCAGCCGTGTTATGCGACTCCTCCACTTGGCTAAAGGGAGGCGGGGTTTATGAGGATACCAGGATGGAGGTGTGCAGGTGCTGAAACTCCAGCTCTATGATGTTATCTTTATGCAGTCAGACTTCTGCTTGAAACAAACAGTTTTAGTTCCTCCTCCTTTACACTAGTTTTATTATCATTGGCTGCCTGTAGCAAACAGAAGGTCTGAACAGAGCAGGGAGTGTTCAGAGCTGCTTTGACCTGTTGTTCCCCGTCAGGCTGCATTCAGGACAAACGACTGACCGATGACCTGTCTCTGTGTTGATGTCAGAGCCTGAGGAGGATTCTTCTGGGTGGAAACTTTCGTGTCTTCGACTACGAGTGGAGGAAAGCAGTCTTCCACTTCAGGGAACCAAACTCCGAGTTCGCATACGCTCTGAAGGCTGATGGGGTGAGAAACCAACTCTGCTTTTAAGATCAGGCTTCAAAGTTTCCTCTTTGCTAAAGCATGTAGTTAGAGCTGTTTGAGACGGAGAGACAGCTTCATCCATCAGGCTGTCAGGATGCTGAACTCTCTCACACACCAACTCCAGACCTGCATCCAGATGAAGTCTGAAGAAGTAAATCAGGAAAGAGAGAGAAAGGGAACGGAGGAATTAAAGTTAATATTTCCTTACAAATGTTATATGAATATCAGGAAAAGAAAAGCAGAAACTCAAACTAAACCTTTAGCTTTTTAACCTTTCTTAATTTTTTGATAAATTTTACATTATAATATTCTATATAATACAGGAGTGTTATTTATCCTCCAGTTCAGTGATGTACCTGATAAATAATGTTGAACGTTCTTACTTTCACTGTCACACAGCTGATTCAATTGTTAAGACCCTCTCAAATTTATTAAAAAAATGTATCACTCGTTCATAAAGAAGAAGGTAACTACGTGTGTCGTTTCCACAACACTGCTTTCCTCCCAAGGTGCCCAGAGCCGCTGAAAGGAACGCACGGACACTTGGGCCTAAAAGTTTACCAAGCTCCACACAACGTTTTCCTTCGCGTGGTTGAACGTAGCGCAGCTGTAGGCTTCGTTTTTATTGGCTGCGTGAAGGTACGTCACAGCGCGCGGCGGTCAAAATTCACCCGCTGATTGTGTGAGCACTCCTGGCTCAGCGCAGCGTTAAAACGTTGTTGTGCAGCACGAGCAATAGAAATGAACGGGCTTCAGAGCGCGGTGCGTGCCGCGTCCCGTGTGAAAGGGCAGGTAGACTACAGAATGCGCTCACCGTGTTGCTTTTGAACAAACGTCCTCTAACCAACCTCTGTGCTGCAGAAGCTTCAGCACCACTTAATAGCAGACTGAGTGGGTGTTTACATTTGACCCTGTAGATCAGAGAAAATACAGAATAAATGTTAACTTGGTTTTTATAGTGTAAACAAAAAGAGTTCAAAGCAAACATTAAAAGCCCAGAATTTCCCGGACACGACTAAGAGCGTCATCTCACTCCTGATAGGCTGGCAGTTTTAACCCATCAGCATCAAGCCCCGCCCAGAATATTACATCTTTTAAGGTCAGGTGTGTGTTTCAGGGTGGGGCTCGGGCCATTCAGATGGTCGTCCAGGCTCGCATCATTAAGCACCTGCTGTTCACCCAACAGAGCACCTCAGACGGACAGACGCTGCACAGGTGAGGCCTCTCTGGCGTGGAAATGGTAAAGGTGAGATGTCACATGATGAAAAATGAACATGACAGAAAATGGGAACAGTGGGACGGTAACTGGTCTTTCTCTGTGCCCAGCGGTTCTCTGAAGTCGCGTCAGTTTAGCACCCAGCATCCTGCGTCACCTTTGACCTTTGGTGTCCTCGGCTCCCCACAACTCTAATGTGTTTCTATTATTTTGTCCACCCTCCAGTCTGACAGAGGTAGGACGGCGGGAGCAGGACAGAGCATTGGCGGCTGCCCTGAGCGACAGCCTCTGGTTGGCCGGCCAGGAGGCGAGCGCGACTGTCACCTTGGTAACCGAAGACTATTGCATCACATCTCACCTGGACAACAAACTGGACACCTTCACAGAGAGGGTACCGCCCTTCCTCACAGCGCTGCGACCGCTGCTCCGTCCCCAGCATCTCGTCACGTCTGTTCTTTCATGTCTTTCAGCTGCAGCTCTTCACGTTCAGCGAGAAGGACGCCATCACCAACTTCATCCTCGACCACATCCAGTGCGTGAGTACAGCATCCAATCAGGACGCCAGAATCAGGTCACTTTACCTTAGCGCTAACTCTTCAGCTTGTTGCATTAATGCGGATTCAGGTGAGAAAAACGAGCACTGATCTTTACGCACGTGACACGACTACACAAAAATACGGCCTGCGATCGGACGTGGAGCTCCGTCGGCCCGCTGTCGGAAAGGTTTCGGGTGGTTTGGAGCCCGCCGTGCGACGTGACCTGTTGTCTTGTTTTTTTTTTTTTGTTTTTTGTTTTTTTTTTATTGACAAAGCACAAAATACAGATATACAAATACAAAATAGCAAACACAATGTCAGGGGGTTCGTATAAAAAAGCAAAATAGACACAGTCTATTATAGAATCACATGATATTGAACAGGGAACATAGGTTTATGGTTTTGACAGCTTTTTGATTTTGAGAATGTTGTATGGTTTTAACATATTGTTTGGTTTCATTTAAAAAGCACCGAAAGGATGGTTTTGCGTTAGAAAATTTCGACTTATGTATATGAAATTTGGCCAATAATATCAATAAGTTAATCAAATAAAATTCGTTTGCCCTGTGCATGGGGTATGACCTGTTGTCTTGTAGTTTCAGGAGGAGGGCAGTCATGGCGTCATCCTTTTCCTCTACAGCCTCATCTGCTCCCGTACCATCGAGAGGTAACCACACAGCGAAGCTCTGCGATGTTAGCGCCCCCGACAGGAAACAGTCTGTTACAGCCCGCTGGTTAACTGAGCCGTTGACCATGTGCGTCCTCTTCCTCACAGGCTGAGGCAGGACCTAGACTCTCCTACGTCATACCTGCTGCACCTCAGCCCGGGCAGCTCTGCCTGTCGGCAGGTAAGAGCTCACCTGACTCATGTTGCCAGACTTCATTTAGAAATCTTTGTGTAAGGCGTTTGTACCTGTGCACTATCAGATACCAGGCCCGCACCTGTCACAGGTGTGTCGTTTTACATGCGTGCTCCGCCCACTCATGTCATTCACTCAGCAGCTTCCTCGTCGCTCTGTGTTCAGCTAAAAATGTCTCAATCAGAGAGCACCATGGGAAGTAAAAATCTGCTGGGGGGGCTAAACAGCTGACAGTGACATCATCAGACATGGATGCTCGTTTGTGTTTCCTGCTGATGTCGCCTCCGTCAGCCTCAGCTCTTGTGCTGACCGCTCAACGATCAGAGCGTCTCTGTTAGCCTGAGAGCGTCTGCGAGCGTGCGCACCTGTAGAGTGCAAAGTGGGAGGAGCCTCCAGGTCTCTGCTTGTGTATGCAGGCTCTGCTGAACCTGCTACTGACCGGCAGAGCCAGCCCGCACCTCTTCAACGGGATGCGGCACTTCGGGCAGGACGGCCTGCCTCTGCAGCGCCCCCTGCAGGGCGTCCTGTCCCGCAGCGATGTAGGATATCTGCGCTGGAGTCGAGAGGAGATGGAGCGCGGTGTGCTGCCGCAGGTAGAGACCTGTAACCGAGCACCGCTGGCACACACACACTCACAGCTATGTGTTGATTACAGGTCTTTCGGTGACATGAGGAAGCAGCAGAGCACAGCTGATGTAATCAGGATACTCACAGTAACCTTTCAGGTGTGCCTCAGGTGTGTGTTACATCCGTCTATGCTGCTCTCATCAGTCTTCAGTCCTTCAGTTTCTCATTTTAAACAGCTGACGGCCGGCAGCTGTGAGCTGAGGCTGGGAAGCAGCTCGTGGTGCTGTGAGGTCGTTTCACTACAGCAGAAACCAGTAAAACTGTGTCCTTTACTGGTTTACCCATTATATTACAGCCTGATACACACCGTTTGGGCTCTGTGGATTCAATTCAATTTTATTTATATAGCGCCAAATCACAACAAAAGTCGCCTCAAGGCGCTTCATAGATACAGAGAAAAACCCAACAATCATATGACCCCCTATGAGCAGCACTTTGGCGACAGTGGGAAGGAAAAACTCCCTTTTAACAGGAAGAAACCTCCAGCAGAACCAGGCTCAGGGAGGGGCGGGGCAATTTGCTGCGACCGGTTGGGGTGAGAGAAGGAAGACAGGATAAAGACATGCTGTGGAAGAGAGACAGAGGTTAATAACAGATATGATTCAATGCAGAGAGGTCTGTTAACACATAGTGAGTGAGAAAGGTGACTGGAAAGGGAAAAACTCAATGCATCATGGGAATCCCCCGGCAGCCTACGTCTATTGCAGCATAACTAAGGGAGGATTCAGGGTCACCTGGTCCAGCACTAACTATATGCTTTAGCAAAAAGGAAAGTTTGAAGCCTAATCTTGAAAGTAGAGATAGTGTCTGTCTCCTGAATCCAAACTGGAAGCTGGTTCCACAGAAGAGGGGCCTGAAAACTGAAGGCTCTGCCTCCCATTCTACTTTTAAATACTCTAGGAACAACAAGTAGGCCTGCAGAGCGAGAGCGAAGTGCTCTAATAGGGTGGATCTAAGGAGCATGGAAAGAAAAGCGTCTGGATTTCTTTAAGCTTCTTGAAGATGTTTTATCCGAGAAGCTTCTTCAGTTCTGAGAGCAGATGGTGGCCCTATGGGGAGTGTCCCTAAGAGGGTCGTGGATCCCCTATTGATCCTCTGCCTCAGAGCTGGAGAAGCTTCTCAGATGAAACGCCTCCAAGTAGTCCAGATGCTTTTCTTTCCACGATAACCATGACTGAGGACCTGTGGATAATGTGTTATCACTCATCCACCTGGATCATTCTGTTAGGGGCGTGGCCTCGTTGATGCGGGTGTACCGTTAATTTGGGTGAGAGCGATACTAGGATTTCATCATTTTATGGATGCAGCTTGCTAAACACTCCCTGTTAGCTGATATCCAAGCACTCCACCCTCTCCACCTTCAAACAAAACCAAAAACTAATATTAGCCAACAGGTGCCATTAGGCACTGACCAACCACCTCCACCTACATCAGAGACTTTCTCCACGAGGCTCTTTAAGTTAAACAGCTGAGTTCTTACAGTCAGAAGAGCGCCCCCTGCCTGTCTCCCTCCGTCTGCAGGTGGGCAGCATGCTGAAGACTCCCAGGTTCCCGGTGTGGGTTTGCAGCATCAACAGCAGCTGCTCGGTCCTGTTCAGCGCCACACGCTCGCTGCTGTCAGACTGGAGGGCGGAGCATCTGTTCCAGCTGTACTACTACTGTGGGCAGAGCTCGCAGACAGCGACGGCCAGGCTGACAGTCGGTGAGCGTTGCGGTCGCACGTCTGCAGGTCTGACCGGGATCCCTCTCGTGCTTCATCCACCATCTGTTTCCTGTTTCCTGTACAGATACTCACTCCCACCACTGGGAGGCGTCGTCCAGAGATGGAGGAGATCCAGAGAAACGGTTTCCCTCACTGGAGATGACCATCAGGACCAAGTGGGACGGAGCTGTGATCGCCTGGAACGGCACCTCCCCCTTCTACTGAACATCACCACAAACACTGGTCTGCGGTCGTCACAGCACTCCCGACTGTTTTTACCATTATAGGAAACCAGATGTTAAAAGTCCCGTTACGAACCTCACGTCTTCAGTAACCACTGATGATTCGGACCAGAGGTGTTGGCGAGGTCACCGTGGTCACTGACGAATCAGCGAACACAGCCGAGCACAAACAGAGCGTCTGGAGGTAAAATGAATCCAGACTCCAGCCTGTTTGCATCCCACGTTATTCCCTGCTGTCCTCTGGACTCGTCTCTGTCATCAGACCCTGACGACTTCCTGTTCTTGTCTCCGTGTTTCTGGGTGAAGCTGAAGGCGGCTCTGTAGTAGCGTCACGTCTGCCCAACGTTTAACCTTTGAACCAAACTGGTGTTTGTCTTTGATGATGTTTCAGTCTCGTGTCCTCATCTTAAATTGTTTGATCTTCGTTTAGCTGAAAGTCTTCTGTTCCTTTGAAATGTAACAGAAATAAATCTGACTCATGTTTAAACATCCATGGAAACTTGTGTTTGTTTGGTGTGATCTCCGGGCTTGGAGGTTTCTGTTCCCTGTCACACTGCTTCAGTGAGGTCCGGCTCTGAGGAGGCCCACGGCTTCCTGAAAGCCGTCCGAGGCTTCAGTGAACATGATCAGCTTCCTCTGATTTTACCTTTGGCATGACAGGCTGCTGCTGACAAAGAGCCTAAAGACAGTTTAAAACGGCTTCTTTGCTGGAGAGCTGTTGCTCAAGGGCACTTTAAAAACTACAAGAACATCTGACTCAAGACTTTTGCACATTACTGTTGTATTTATACAGCACGCATCAACACACTGGGGCCAACACAAAGGATAGAAGGGCCTTCAGCACCGTGGCCACAGGTCTGTGGTCACATGTCTGAAGATGAAACAGCGTTACAGTAAACCGAGCAGCTGGATACGGGAGCATGGAGCAATGTCGGAGTTATCCAAGGTTACAACATTCTCAGGCAAAAGTTCTGGTGACTAAAGTGAGCTCGAGGTTCCTGAGTCTGTGTTTCAGAGCCGACTTTCCGACCTCTCAACTCTGTTCAGGTCTAAAAGCTTCAGCCAGCAGTGATCAGAGCTGCCTGTGTGTAGGACGGACCGACACCCGAGAAGCTCGAACGCGGCTGATTGAAACACGAAAACTTCAACCCTGGAGTTCTCTAGCACATCAAGACTATCTCTCCACACCGTTACATATTCCATATGTACGGGGTACGATCTCCCTTGGTCGTGGCGCGTGGATACTTCTTTAAGACACTCCGGCGTGCCAGGCCACGCCCCACAGCTCACGTGCGTGGTTCACATGACCAGCGGGGCTCCTGTCATTGCTCGAGTGGGGCGGCTCCTCGCCTCTGCAGCTTGAGCCACTGCTATTACTGCTGCTCATGCAACTGCATGCTGTTTCCCCCTGGCGTCTTGCCCGAACTTTGCTGGTTTATGCGCCAGCCGCACCACGCTGTGTCTGATACGTCAGCCAGCGAGCGTGTGTGTTCCAGCCTGCGGCGCCAGCTGTGCACGAGTGTATCGTCCTCAAGTTGACTCTTGAGGCTCCTCTGTCAGTCGGCCCTCGCTGTGGCGAGTGAGAGCTCTCCAGCCTGTAGCGCCATCTCTCTATCTGGCGTATTTCCCACATGTCATAGGTTTATGCGACCAGCTAGAGATCGCACGGTTACTGTGTAACCTGGGTCCTCTTAGGCTACGTTCACACTGCAGGCGAAAGCGCATCGAATTTCTATGCGACCCATATCCGATCATGGTGTGACAGTGTGAACGGCACAAATCCGATATTTTCAAATCCGACCTGGGTCACTTTCGTATGTGGTGCTGAATCCGATGTTTTAGAAAGCGACTGCTGTTTGATGGGGGGTTTTTTTGTTTTTTTATATAAACTTTATTTAACAAACAATGAGTATACAACATACGAACAGATGGGGACTTCCGGTGGCTCGTAGCACCGCATGGCCGCATAGAGAGTGACCTCTGGCACCAACCGTGTGTTTCCCCGGACTCGAGAGCTGTATTGGGGCTACACTGCCATTTTTCGACGCAAGAATGAGTGGGGATAAATCTAAAAAGGGAGGATACGGGCTACGAAACATTCTTGACTGTGAAATGGAGAAGGACGCCGCGGCTAGTGAGGCAAGCCTCGCATCGGGACAAGATGGCGACCGAGGAGAAGGTCTGGGTTGGCTTCGGGATGCTGTGTCGGAGTCTTACACGCCTCTCTGCAGCTTCTCTCCTCCTGCTACCCCCCCCAAAAACCCATCTCCATAGAGACTGTGTCAGCTCCCAAACAGACAAAAAACAAACTAAAAACCAGCAACAAACAACTTAAACATAAACAATTACAAAGAAAGAACAATACAGTATCCACATCTGAACCAAAGAGTAAAACAGTGAAATGTGGATTATTAAATATTAGGTCTCTCTCCTCCAAGTCTCTGTTAGTACATGACTTAATAGTTGATCAACAAATTGATTTACTCTGCCTTATAGAAACCTGGTTGCAGCAGGATGATTATGTTAGTTTAAATGAATCAACACCCCCGAGTCATTCTAACTACCAGAAACCTCGAAGCACAGGCCGAGGGGGAGGTGTGGCAGCAATCTTTCACACCAGCCTATTAATTAATGAAAGACCAAGACAGACTTTTAATTCATTTGAAAGCCTGATGCTTAGCCTCGTCCACCCCAGCTGTGAAACTCTGAAACCAGTCTTACTTGTTATCATCGTCCACCTGGGCCTTACACAGAGTTTCTGTCTGATTTCTCAGACTTTATATCTAATTTAGTTCTGAGCTCAGATAAAATAATTATTGTGGGTGATTTTAACATCCATGTAGATGCTAAAAATGACAGCCTCAACATGGCATTTAATCTGTTATTAGACTCAATTGGCTTCTCTCAAACTGTAAAAGAACCCACCCACCACTTTAATCACACTCTAGATCTTGTTTTAACATATGGCATAGAAACTGAACATTTAACAGTGTTTCCTGAAAACCCTCTCCTGTCTGATCATTTCCTGATAACATTTACATTTACAATAATTGATTACACAGCGGTGGTGAGTAGACTTTATCAAAGTAGATGTCTTTCTGAAAGCACTGTAACTAAGTTTAAGAATATAATCCACCCACTGTTATCATCTCCAATGCCCTGTACCAACATAGAGCAGAGCAGCTATCTGAACCCAACAGAGGTCGATCATCTTGTTAATAATTTCACCTCCTCACTACGTACGACTCTGGATACTGTAGCTCCTGTGAAAACTAAGGTCTCTAATCAGAAGTACCTGACTCCGTGGTATAATTCTCAAACACGTAGCCTAAAGCAGATGACTCGTAATCTGGAGAGGAAATGGCGTGTCACAAATTTAGAGGATCATCATTTAGCCTGGAGAAATAGTTTGCTGCTTTATAAGAAAGCCCTCCACAAAGCCAGAACATCTTACTATTCATCACTGATTGAAGAAAATAAGAACAACCCCAGGTTTCTCTTCAGCTCTGTAGCCAGGCTGACAAACAGTCAGAGCTCTTTTGAGCCAACCATCCCTTTAACGTTAACTAGTAATGACTTCATGAACTTCTTCACAAATAAAATTTTTATCATTAGAGAAAAAATTACCAGTAATCATCCCACAGATGTAATATTATCAGCTACTCTTAGTACCATTGATGTTAAGTTAGACTCTTTTTCTCCAATTGATCTTTCTGAGTTAACTTCAATAATTACTTCCTCCAAACCATCAACGTGTCTTTTAGACCCCATTCCTACAAAACTGCTCAAAGAAGTCCTGCCATTAATTAATTCTTCGATCTTAAATATGATCAACCTATCTCTAATGATCAGCTATGTACCACAGGCCTTCAAGCTGGCTGTAGTTAAACCTTTACTCAAAAAGCATCTCTAGACCCTAACCCTAACCCTAACCCTCTAGACACTGACTACAGCTGAGGGACGGCCCTTACTAACACTACAGCGGAGCCACGGCGAGGATGACGAGCTGCTCCTTCATCCTGTCTGAAGCTGCAGCCTGACTGAGTGTTACACAGTCAGCTGAAAACTGACCTGAGTGCAGTGCAGCGGCACCACCAACAGAGGGCAGAGCTGATCTATCTATCGCTCTATCAGGCGTGATGGATGCTGAGAGAGGGTCTCTGAGTTACTGTCAACATTTCAAATTCATTTCTAGTTACAGAAACAGAAATATGCTTTCTTTTGGAAACAGTGGCAGTCTGAGTCGAACCCAGACTTTTGAACCATCAGCTGAAGAGCTGTTAGCTGAAAACTCTGCACACCTCAGCATGCTGTGCATGGATATGTATGCTCACCGTGACAGCCGTCTTATTTTCCTGTCATGTTTTTGGATATGCGCAGACTCATGTATGGAAGGTGTCTAAGTCCTGCCATTAATTAATGCTTCGATCTTAAATATGATCAACCTATCTCTAATGATCGGCTATGTACCACAGGCCTTCAAGCTGGCTGTAGTTAAACCTTTACTCAAAAAGCATCTCTAGACCCAGCAGTCTTAGCTAATTATAGGCCAATCTCCAACCTTCCTTTATATCAAACATCCTTGAAAGAGTAGTTGTCAAACAGCTAACAGATCATCTGCAGAGGTTTATTTGAAGAGTTTCAGTCAGGTTTCAGAGCTCATCACAGCACAGAAACAGCTTTAGTGAAGGTTACAAATGATCTTATGGCCTCTGACAGTGGACTCATCTCTGTGCTTGTCCTGCTAGACCTCAGTGCAGCGTTCGATACTGTCGACCATAATATCCTATTAGAGCGATTAGAACATGCTGTAGGTATTACAGGTACTGCACTGCAGTGGTTTGTATCATATCTATCTAATAGACTCCAGTTTGTGCATGTAAATGGAGAGTCCTCTTCACACACTGAGGTTAATTATGGAGTTCCACAGGGTTCAGTGCTAGGACCAATTCTGTTTACATTATACATGCTTCCCTTAGGCAGCATCATTAGAAGACATAGCATACATTTACACTGCTATGCAGATGACACCCAGCTCTATCTGTCCATGAAGCCAGATAACACACACCAATGAGTTAAACTGCAGGAATGTCTTAAAGACATAAAGACCTGGATGGCCGCTAACTTTCTGCTTCTTAATTCAGATCAAACTGAGGTTATTGTACTCGGCCCTGAAAATCTTAGAAATATGGTATCTAAGCAGATTCTTACTCTGGATGGCATTACCTTGGCCTCCAGTAACACTGTGAGGAACCTTGGAGTCATTTTTGACCAGGACATGTCCTTCAACGCACATATTAAACAAATATGTAAGACTGCGTTCTTCCATTTGTGCAACATCTCTAAAGTTAGAAATATCCTGTCTCAGAGTGACGCTGAAAAACTAGTTCATGCATTTATTACTTCCAGGCTGGACGACTGTCATTTATTATTATCAGGAAGTCCTAAAAACTCCCTGAAAAGCCTTCAGCTGATCCAAAATGCTGCAGCAAGAGTCCTGACAGGGACTAGAAAGAGAGAGCAGATTTCTCCTGTTTTGGCTTCCTGTTAAATCCAGAATTCAAAATCCTGCCCCTCACATACAAGGTCTTAAATAATCAGGCCCCATCTTATCTTAATGACCTTGTAGCACCATATCACCCTATTAGAGCACTTCGCTCTCGCTCTGCAGGCCTACTTGTTGTTCCTAGAGTATTTAAAAGTAGAATGGGAGGCAGAGCCTTCAGTTTTCAGGCCCCTCTTCTGTGGAACCAGCTTCCAGTTTGGATTCAGGAGACAGACACTATCTCTACTTTCAAGATTAGGCTTCAAACTTTCCTTTTTGCTAAAGCATATAGTTAGGGCTGGACCAGGTGACCCTGAATCCTCCCTTAGTTATGCTGCAATAGACGTAGGCTGCTGTTGTGATTTGGTGCCATATGAATAAAACTGAGTGTAAATGAATGTTGATACTTACAACCACAGACTGTGACTGCAGCCTGCAGGAAGAACACAACAGGATAAATCCTTCAGTCTGAAAATATCTGTGCAGTTGTCTCTCTGAAAGCCTTCACACACCTGACACATAAAATCCTACAAATATTTTATGTGTTCTAAGTGTTTTTGGGACTCATCTGTTCATGCAGCAGCAACAAAGAGGCTCCATGTTTCTGATTGTCACATGTCGATGTGTCTCTCACAGCTCTACACACACTGATACTGACACAGTAAAATAATTGTGTTTGACCAGATTCAGCTCCAGGCTGTGCCACGTGCTGATATGCGGAGCAAAGCTTCAGCTCCTGGACCAGACCAGGAAGTCCTCACTGATGCTGCTGACGCTTAGAGGACAGAAAAATGCCGTACTCAGTGTGTACGAGTTGCACGGCCAGTTCAGAACCAGAAAATTCAGGATTTTGTGGTGTTTCTTTGGCGGTGTGTGTAGGCCTTCAGATTTGGGGAGCAGATCGGATTTTTTGAAGCAGGAAGTGAACTTTCCTTTGGTGCTGCAGCTCCGACACCTGGACCAGGATCTGCTGAATCTCTGCCTCCATCTGAACACACATCAGTTCATCAGTTTACAGGAAACACCACAGCTTCAGTTCCTCTCCTGACAAATCCATCTACACGCTTCACTGTTTTCACAGAAACTAAGCAGGAAGTATTTAAAGTCTAAAGCAGACACATCTGCTCGACACTGAAATATCTGCTCGTTCTGAACTCTCCATGTCTGGACTGAGACCAGATGTTCCTCTGTGCTGCTTGTGAAACAAACAATACAATCTTATATACATTGTATTGTATGTATTGTAAGTGTCACAGAAATGGCTTATGTATAAAGAAGTTTAATAGATGGTTCCAGCAGTTAAAATGTTCTTGCTTGTACGTTTCTGTGGTCAACATTGTAAGGGTGTGTTTATCTTGTCACAAAGAGCAAGTTTTTGTTACACCGCTATTATCGCGAGGTTTGGGCGTGATAGTATAGGCTGTGAGCCCACGTTTAATAATCACGCTAAGGAGTTCAGCGAGCTATCTGCAAAGGCCTGGTTAGTCTACCAGCGGTACAAGGTATTTGTCATTTGCCATAACTGTATTGTAATATTGTGAAAATTTGTAATGTGTGGTGTTCTAATTATTTTATGTTTTAATTTAGAATGCACAAGACTGTAAAGCTATTCTTCTAGGACCTCCGAAGTGGCAGGCGGCCACGAGGTAATTTTTGTTGTTAAAGCACAAGTGTTACTTTTGATAGACTGAAGCGCTTAAAGCCTTTGTGTTTTATGTTTGTAGTTTTCACGGCGTTCAATAAATGCAGCGAAGCGCCCGTCCTGAAGAAGCCGTGCCTGTGTTGTCATTTCGGAGTTACATGTATCTTACATGACATATTTTCTCAAATATTTATTTCCAAATCATTTTAACTTTTTCTTGTTAAACAAAGACAAATTAAAATAATTTTAAGAAATTTTACAATTTTAAACATCAAGAACAGAAAATTGAGAGAAAAAAATGAAGAAAAAAGTTAGTAAATTAGAAACAATATTAAATAAATAAATAAAATAAAGTAAAAATAAATAAAATTAAACAATAAATAAATACAAATAAAAGAATAGATGGGGCGGGGCTTAAATCCTGTGCCTACCTTAAAAAAAGAGTAAATTTCAAATTCTTTTCAATCTAGTTGCAGGTGGGTAAATCACATTGTTCTAAGGAAAAGATCTGAGATATTCCACAAAGTGTCCACTTGTGGATAAATTTAGCAGGACTACCTTTCACTGTGAGTGAGATCGTCTCCACCCTCAAGAATGTCCGGACAGTATTAAGCCATTGCAATGCAGATGGAGGCGTAAAATACAGCGTCTAGCAAGAAGGGAACAAAAAGCCACGATCTCAGTTTGCTGGGGAGTTATATTAAGAGGGTCTTTGGAACTCCAAATATGGCAGTCAGAGGGTCTTCTCGGATCGGATCCAAAAGCCTCTGAAAACCCAAAATGTGTTCAAACATAGAAACTTCTTCTTCAACAGAAGAAAACATATGGATTGCAGGGGGAGGTCACATTGATCTATAATTGAAGGAAAATTTTAGACAAACGGGATTTTGAGAAATGGACTCTGTTTATTACTTTACACCAGGGGTCGGCAACCTTTCTGATGACGAGTGCATCTAAAATTCCCTCAGCAGTCAGTGTGCCATATGATGCATTAGCAATAAATTTAATAACACTCTACACGAACAGTTACACACTATATAAACTTTACAGAATGATATTTGTTCGCAGATGTTGGCAGCTGTCAGCGAATAGTTCTCAGCTATTTTGAAACAAAACAAACACTTTTTATCCATAAATCCAGCTTCGTGTCTTTTCCTTTGTAGCTGAAGTTCGGGAAAAACTGCTCCTTTTCAGCTCAACACGAAACGCGTAATATTTTCTCTGAATACGAGACGATTGTTTTTTACGGGACGTGTGTTTGAATTACGGCCCAAGGGTTTTCACAGATTTCTATTTGTTTTATTTACACGTCACCACGTCCTGATCTGCAGGACCCTCAGTGACCCTCCGACAGTAACGGCAGCTGCACCGTCAGTCACAGGAAGCCTCTTGCTTCTTCTCATGAGAGTAACATCTGCTACCAGCAGCACCGTCTAACTTCAGCAACAAGACCATCATCGTCACCTTGACCTGCTCCAGCACACACCAAAGTGCACCTACATGTCATTGTACATATATCAGCGTGATCCTGAATCTTCGGAGCTCTGCTGTCAGAGGAAAATCGGGAGTATTACCTGTGAATCGGAGCTCGGCGATCCCGCTGTGAGGAAGCGTGTTACCTGCAGTGGTCTGAGTGACGGGAAGCTGTGTGTCCGAGGCCGGACTGTCTGAGCGGGCTCTTTTTACCTCCCACGTCTGACTGCCATCCCCAGGGTCAGCCAATTAACTGTGACAGTATCCCCTCGGGCATTGCGCGCATCACTCCCTGTTCATTCACAAACGGCACAGAGCTCATCGGTGTTGCTCTCACTCCCTGGGGTGTTTCAGGCTTTCCAGCTGATGACGTCTCCGTGTTTGACTCCCTGACGCGTCTGCAGCGTTCAGGCCACCAGAGGCGCGCTCACGGGTTTCGCAGTCGCACGTGCTCATTAAGCTGCAGCTCTTCGGCCAGCAGTAATCACACCCCGTGTCCTGCCTGGACTTCAGGCTGAACATGGTTAAAGTTTAAAGTCCTTCTAAAAACAGCAGATCCAGTTTTCTCCAGCTGAGCTGCCGTCTGCCATCATCATGTGTGCGATGAAATCCTGGCCTTTAATTGGCCGGCTGCTAAAGAGGATGCCACCATTAAACACACAGTGGAAACAAGAGGACAACAGACAGTCCAGTCTGCTCTGTCAGCACGTCCAAACACGGAGGGCGGGCTCGGTGTCACTGCAGGGGGCGGGCCTCATCACAGCGCCCTGCAGCATCGCCAGCTTCATGGCCCCGTTAAAGCCAACACACGCCATGAGGTTTCAGTCCAAAGGCTCTCAACGCTAATGCCAACCCGATCACAGGCTTCCTGAAGCACCTCGCTCACCGCTGTCGCGGGTTTTCTGCCACGTGCGGCTGAAGCTGCTCAGGATTCAGCACGCTGTGTGAACGCTGCCGAGGGTTTCGGGATATTTCTGCTTTCATGATGATGTGCAAAAATGAGAACATCACCATGGCAACTGATGGCTTTCTGTATTTGGACCAGTAAACATCTGATCAGCCACAGTTACAGGTCATGTCACAGAAAAAAAAAAAAACTCTGGTCTTTTATATTGTAAAAAAATGAAGTCCTACGTTTGTCTCCTCATCAAACCCGTCAAAGGCGAGGACCTCCACAGGGAGCGTAACCTCCGACCTCCAGGCTCTGCTCTCTGCTGGTGACCTCTGTCCTCGTCATGTAAAGCCCTCAGAAAGATCTCAGAGGAGCAACGGACCAGCAGCTGGTCAGAGATCAGTCACAGAGAGCTGCAGGAACAGAAGAAATCCAGACGTGAAGCCACCAAACAATCAGTCAAACCCAGAAGCAGACGCTCAGATACAGTTTTATTTTCCTAACAGGCACATTTAGCTCGTGATGGTTTGCACAGAAACACACTTTGTCAATGATTCACTGTCCAAAACCTTCCTCTGCGTTCAGCGATCACGTTTGCTTTCCCACACAGCAACACGGCAGAGCCGAGGCATCGCCTGTCCTCAGAACCAAAGAGCTCGGATCAGGACGGGCTCGGCGCCGGATGCGTGGTCATCGTGATCGGTGAAACACAAGAAGCTAAAGGACGAGTGAGCCAGCGAGGACCTAAACATCACAGATCTGCAAAGAAACGAAGACACAGAGGAGCTCGACGGCATCATCTACCACAGAGTAACATTTCAAATCTATGAACTGTTCGTAGTTTCAGCGTCAGAGTCACGATCGTCGCTGTTACTGAGGGAAACGCCCTCACGCTGGTGAAGAGCGAGGGTTCGGCTTCTTCAGTGTGGAACAGACTGTGAAGGAAAGCCGTCTGACAGAGCTGCGGTGACAGGAAGTGGCGGCTGATGAAGTCTGGCGTTCAGGCCATTTTCCCGCTGAGCCGTGCTCCTCTCCTCTCAGTACATGAGGTCGGCCGCCCCGCCGCTCAGCTCCACCTCTTTGTTTTGTTGAAAGGGAAACTGGATTCCCGCCAGTCGGACCAGCAGGGCGTTCAGTCCCTGAAGGAGGAAGATGAGGAAGAAGAGCCAGAAGCATCGGTCGTAGCGCTCGGTGTACGTCTGGAAGATGAAATTCCCCTCATTGAAGTTGGCAATCCGCTCGGACAGACGACTGAGCTTTACCTCCGACACAAACAGGACCATGACGAGGCAGCTGCCGACACCTGCAGGAAACACAGACAGGAACCATCAGGCTTACCTCTGACCTCTGACCCCATCACCCTTAGACACCACCTCCACCTCTGAGAAGGCCAGAGGAGGCGAACCAGACACCACAACAGAAGGAGTGATGATGTCATCAGAGGAGCTCAGGCGGTGAAAATAAAACCCGTGATGGAGCTTATGGTAACGTGGCTCAGCTGAGCTCAGGTCACATGACTGACAGGCGTCTCCAGTCTGTGCATCACTGGTTCCCCATCCAGGGTTTGGACCAACCATCCAACTGTGAGGAGCACAGGCTCCAACACTGCAGTTCCTCCCCCGTCCAGCGGGGGCAGCAGTGAGTTCGTCCACACAGACCGCTGCGTTAAGATGCTTCAGCCTGATGCATAAGCTGTGTGGTGTCTGTGAATATTGAGCCCTCGTAACACCTGTTTCTACTACACACCTGCATAAACTGTGTTAAGGTTCAAGTTTGCATCGTTAGGGGCGTGGCCTCAGACAGGTGCCGTGGCGGCCTGCTAGGCTCCTGCGGGCCTTTGTGAGTGAAACTGGAGTATTTGTGGGGACGCTGCCCGGCACTAATTGGGGTCTGCGGTTGCAGGCACACATTGGACGGGCCGATTAAGTGAAATGAACCCGGAGAAGGAGGAAATGAGCGGAGGATCGTTGGGTCTTAATGCTCGGCCAGGCCGCCCCCCCGCCTGCTTTATCCCTCTCCTGCCCTGGGCTCTGTTATCAGGCTGTTTGTCTGTGATCCTCTCCGAACTCATTTCAGACCATCCATATTTTATATCTCGTTACAGGCTCACAGGGAGCCCGCCAACTGTCCCAGCATGCATTTCAGTGACACTGTCCTTCCTCTGCCCCCCCCCATCTCTAACAGTCGTGCTTTTGGTCGTATTTTAGCGAACAGCTGTTCTTATCTTATCAGCCCTTCTTCAAATGATGACGTATTTGGCTGTGCTGGGGGCAACCGTGAGGACGGTTATCTTTGACACACGTTACAGTACAAACAAAAGCTTCCCGTGGACTGGCAGGTGAAGCTGTGAGGGTGTGGTTCTCACAGGTGATGAAGGTCCACAGGTAAAGTCCCACGGGGCCTTGCAGCGTCTCGTAGGGTCTGCCGAAGGCGTTGAAGAAGAAGAAGCCGGTGGCCACGGAGGAGAAGAGTGTCACAACACCACAGAAGAAGATGACGGTGACGTGGAGGCCCGTGGGGATGGCACTCAGGAGGTCAGGAAAGACTGGAAGACATCAAGAGACAGACCTGCAGTGAGAGGCGTGTCCGGTCTGCAGCGACCACAGAGGTCACCGAGCCTCGGGACACACAGCCAGCACTTCCTGTTAGAGGGTCAAACAGCAGGGCGAAGACACGCTGACACAAAGCAGACGAGACCGACACAGGAAGAGACAGAAACATGAAAAACAGAATCAAGAGCGCCAACGTGACAGAAAATCTTCTGTAAACTCACAGAGACAGGAAGTGTGCAAAACAGACACAAGAAGTGAACATTGTCAGATATTTAATAAGAGATTTAAAACCAGAGAACACGAGCTGCTGGAACCTGGAGCGTGCTCCACCTCCCCACTAAGTTCAGCTGTGACAGTAACACCCCCACTGCTGGAACACCCACGAAGGCTGACAAACGTCCCACAGAGACGCTGACGTGAAACAAAAAGCTCTGCACTGAAGCAGAGACGCAGGTCCTGCAGGGACAGAGCGGCTTTGTCTCTGCTCGCAGATCCCACGCAATCAGGCGGAAACCTCATTAGTGCCGCGCTGCCCAGGACCTCAGAGGGAGCTGCTTCCTGTCCCAGCGCTCAGAGTCACGTGACAAATGTTTATTCGCCCGTTTGGAAAAGATTATCTGACAGTGGTTTCACATCTGCAGCTGTATTCATTTAACCTTTAATTAACCTTATTTATGAAGGACGCCTGCTGCTGGCCGTGTGTCCGAGCCAATGAGACGAGCTCAGCCTGCGTGACTGTGACGTTCACGCACAGTCACGCAGGCAGAGCTCAGCGTTTGTCTCAAATCAGCATCAGGGTTCAGAAATCATTTTTCTGCCACCCCGGTGACAACAGAGCTCCGGCTCCAAAACCCCCAAATCAGAAATGCTGATGCTGATCCTGGTCTGGGTCCTGGTCCTGGTCTCAGTCCTGGCTCTTCAGTTTATGGAGTTCTGGTTACTATGAAATCTCATCTGTTTGACATCTTGAACTTTTTCAGTTTGCTGTCCCAATTGAATCAGTGTTTTTATTTTTATAGTTTTTTTCAGCTGAAATATTTTCTGTCACAACAATAATGTGATGACAGCAGTCACTGCAGATCAATGAACAGGGTTATTGATTAACCTGATTATTATTAATGCAGAGTTGTTGATAGAGCCGTGAGCAGACTCGCAGCAGCTCGTGCGTGAATTACTGCTCGTGCGCATGCATCATCGGCGATCACTCACAGGAGAAGCGCGCCGCGCGGCCCCCCAGCCCGCACTGCTTCACGCGCTGTCCGTGGAACAGCCCGTAGCTCAGCTCGCCCACGAACTTGTCCAGCTCGGCCCCGGTGGCGTTGACGAGCTCGGCCCCGGTGCGGCACAGCACGGCCCCGCGGAGCCAGAGTGGCAGGCCGGTGGCCACCGCGGCCGTGAGCGCACAGGAGAGGCCGAGGAGCCCGCACACGGAGAAGAGGAGCTGCTTCTGTCTGCCCGGCATGATGGAGGAGGAGGAGCCGGGGGAGGAGGCCACCACCACAACGCCCCCGCCTCCACCTCCGGGAGGAGGGGGGACCGCGGGAAACGTCAGGTGCCAGTGCACACCTGCGCTGGGTCCATGGCAACAAGGGCTCGGTTTACAGCCAGGAGGTTCGAGTTCTCATTAAAGACGAAGCACGAGACTGTGATGCGCGCGCCCGCAGCAGACTCATCTTTCTTTCACAGCAACCTTACTGCTGAGCGCGGTTTGTGGTCACGTGGGACCTTTTTCAGCCTAAAACCGGCTCTGTGACATATCACGGAGGTGGACAGGAAGTGATGCTGAAATATTCAGATAACGTCTGGAATAAGACTGAAACAGAGGCGGGGAAGGTTTCAGCACACCTGAGTCACATGAGCTCATCACCATGCCTCTGCAGAACTTTTTAATTTAGCCTTTTAAATCAGCTGAAAACTCTAAAACCAGGCTGCGGCCTGGAGTTCCTGACCACTGGTCTAACAGGTAAAACACTGAGAACGGAAGTGAGTGACTGGAGCAAGAAGCAGGAGATATCGCCATCTTTTACATCCAGTCTGTTTTCTTCTATGACACTGTTACACCCCGGCCTAGGCAACCGGAGTGCAACACGAAAAAAATAGAAATAAGGGAACAAAGGCCCCCAAGGTCACTGCTCTTAAGGAGGGCGAACTCATAAAAAAGACTAATACGGGCTAGCGCCCGCCTCTCTCTGCGCAGTGACCTGCTGGGGGAGCAGATCCACGGACAGGAGCAGGGTTGACAAACTGGTGCGGAGATCTAGCTCTGTGCTGGGATGTCCTCTGGAGTCTGTGGAGGTGGTGGGCGACAGGAGGATGTTAGTAAAGCTGACATCCATCATGAACAACCCACACCACCCTCTGCATGAGTGTGTGAGTGGGCTGAGCAGCTCCTTCAGTCACAGACTGAAACGCCCTCACAGATCAGTCAGCAGCAGTTAGCCTCCTCGATCATGATGTCATGAGTCACGTGGACAACCACAGTCACCGCCACATGGATAATGCACCTTATATGTATGGACGTGTGCATGTGTATATATATGTGTATATTTGGTGTGTATGGATGTATGTGTATTTGTACGTGTGTTTGCACGTACATATCTATCCTTATGGATTTCTTAGATAGAAGAATAGCTGAAATGAATTTCTTGCATGTTTTTCTCCGTCACACACACTGTTTGTGCGTGTACATAGAACCTCAGTTACCGTGGTATATATTGTATTATCTTATTGATTTTGTATTTTTGGGCTTTGTATTCTTCTGCTCTCTGTACCTGAGCTGTGGGAACGCACGCATTTCCCCGCCGTCAGGTCAATAAAGACTCATCTTATCTTACTTCTTAACAAAGAGGTTTTATTGTGTAAAACCACAGGAAGTGTCTGTGCTGTCATTAGTGCTTTTACTGTGAAAAGACGTGAGGAAAACGCTGAGGGTCTTCAGGTGAGCTAATGATAGGTCACGTGTTTTTCCTTCGTGCCAGAGGCTGATGTACTGCAGTACTGCATGTAAAAGTACTTTGACTGCGCCACTGTTACACAGGCCGGATGTACTTTTTACTTTTACAAGTGTACATCTCTTAAATCGGGTCTTTTCTGACTGGACTCTGGCAGCTGCTGCAGTCAGGAAACAGGAAGTTGATTAACTGTGACGTAAAACAGGTAAACAAACAAACGGACTTCAGTACGAAAAGAATCACTTTGAGCCCCAGAGGGCGCTGCTGTTCCTCCAGGCTGCTTCGGCATGGCACGTGATGACGTAAGCCTCTCAGTATACGTCACGCCGGGGTGAAACCCGGGGGTCGGTGTCCGGAGGAGCACAGAGGAGCGGAGGAGCCGCCGAAGGAGCTGAGAGGAGCTGCCACGTCCAACATGAGGTAAGGAGTTTCGGGTCACGTGATTGCAGGTTCTTGTAGTCGGTGCTGATCAGGATCGATACTCAGACTCACTGACGGACGCGGTGTAGCGGAACTCCAGGTGATCAGGTGTCATAAACGCGCCGCGGGGGCGTGGTCCCGCAGCTCAGCGCTCACGCAGGTGGAGGTGATGAAGAGGGAGGATGAAGGTTTGTGCGCTTGGGTCTCAGAGTGAAAGGAGCTGCGGGCCACTGCTGGCTCTGTCATCTGATTGGAGGAGATTTTACCGTTCAAGTATGTCTGTGAAGGTTCTCAGTCATCCAGGTCATCGTGGTCTAAGGAGCTTGCAAAGAAAAGCGTCTGGACTTCTTTAAGTTGCTTGAAGACGTTTCACCTCTCATCCGAGAAGCTTCTTCAGTTCTAAGGTCAAATGGTGGAGAGTCCCAGATATAAACCTAGCGGGAGTATCCCCCCCACAGAGGGACAAAAGGACCCCCTGATGATCCTCTAATCGCCTGAGCCAAGGTGTGAAACTGGGTGTGGGTCCCAATCAGCCAGAGTTTCAGGTGAGCTTACTGTGAAGGTGGGGGTCAGGTTTCACAATGGCACAGAACTGAAGAAGCTTCTGGATGAGAGGTGAAACGTCTTCAAGCAACTCAAAGAAGTCCAGACGCTTTTCTCTGTAAGCTCCTTTGACTAGTGCTCAAGTACAAAACAAACAAATATTTCCTAAAATGTGTTTGTTTTTAAAATTTCAAATGTTGTGTAACAAGAGTTTGTTTCCAATCTCTTAACCAGTGTTGATAATCGATTACATTACTGCCCATCTCTGCTCTTCACTAACACATGGGTCTGTGCACACACACGCAGCACTGCGGCTGTCGTTGTGTTTGTATGCAACAAACTGCACATAAGTGCGTGCATGAGTTTGTGAGTCTGTCACTGCACTCACACAGCCTCAGCATGTTTGTGCTCTCTGCTCATGTTGGCTTCAGATTCATCTTTTTTGGCTTTTTAAAGAACTTATTTTAACAAAAAGTCACTTCAGGGGTCAAAGTGCATTATATTTCTGCACATCAAGGTACGGGCAGCGAGTGGCCCCCAGGCCACGGTTTGAGACCCCTGGGTTAGGGTGTGAGTTTACTGTAGTGGCTGCACACGTCACTGAAACCGAGGAACAGCTGAAGCAAAGCGGTTATAAAATGTGAAACTATCATCGGCCGGGCGTTTCCTTTCCAACATCCAGCGAGCAGCAGATGCCTCGCTAAGGTCAGAGGTCAGGAGAGCGGACAGGCTGCTGATAGGAAGCAGCCTTTCTGGAACCTGACTGACGTCCAATCAGGTGCTAACCAGCTGTACCAAATAAAGTGTCAGGGGGGCAAGGCAAGTTTATTTGTACAGCACAATTCAACAACAAGGTGATTCAAAGTGCTTTACAGAGACATTAGAAACAAGAACAAATAAAAAGCATGATTTAAAATTGATTAAAACAAACAAACAGAACAGTAGATAAAATCAGTAGTTAAATGTAAGTTTTGAAATTTAAGCTTAAAAGTAAAACAGTGTGTATTTGGTGCTTTATTCAAATGCAGCTGAGAACAGGTGAGTCTTCAACCTGGATTTAAATAAACTGAGTGTTTCAGCTGATCTGAGGCTTTCTGGGAGTTTGTTCCAGATATAAGGAGCATAAAAGCTGAATGCAGCTTCTCCGTGTCTGGTTCTGACTCTGGGAACTGATAACAGACCGGATCCAGATGACCTGAGGGATCTGGAAGGTTCATGCTGGGTCAGGAGGTCACTGATGTATTTTCATTCATTCATTTCATTCATTTATTTGTTCATTTCCAGGCACAACAAATACCTATATTGAACATAAAATGCACAAAACAAAAAACAAAAATTGCCTGAAAAAGGAGTGGGACGAAGAAAACTTATTAAATCCCACCCCTATACTCACTCATCAACAAAAAAAACAAACTTCCCGCAGCTACGCCCATCATTGCATACAGACCCATCAACAGCCCCGGGCGCATACAAGCATCTAAACTGCAGCTCGCAACCAACAATTAGAGCCTTCATAACTGAATACAGAATATATAAATTATAAATTGCATTACCACAGGTAACAGGCAGTAATAACTACAAGTAACGAACACACACATACACACATACATATACATACATATATATCTACACACACATGTACATATATGTACATACATACGCACACTCTTTTTTTTTTTTTTTTGAATCCATACCAGCAATGGTAAGAGGACAGACATTACAGAGCACACTAAAAGCATCATTGAGTATACTGTGACCAGACCAACTGTTTGTAGAGGAATTTAAATCTATGAATATTTTTGCATTGTTTCAGTTGTAAACTCAGACTGTTCCAGATTTTCACACCACATACAGACACACAAAAACCTTTACGGGTTGTTCGAGTTCTGGGTAATTTGAATTCTCCAAAGCCTCTCACATTATAAACCTTTTCTCGAATTTCAAATCTAGTTTGTAAATTTGCCGGTAAAAGTTTAGTAAAAGCTTTATACAAAATTATGGATGTATTGTAATTAACCAGATCCTGGAATTTAAGTAACTTTGCCTGAAGAAAGAATTTGTGAGTATGATCTAGATAACCAGCCTTGTGAATAATACGCAGTGCTCGTTTCTGTACTGTGACTCATGGATTAGTTGTATTTTTATTTCCCCACACTTCCACACAATATATAAGATATGGAAGAACCAGAGTACAGTACAGAGTACGAAGTGCATCTTTATCAAGGTATGGTTTCACTTTGTTCAAAACTGCGAGGCTTCTGGAAATTTTGGTTTTTATGTGTCTGACGTGGGGTTTCCATGAAATTTTATTATCAATTACGACTCCCAAAAATTTGTTTTCACTCACGTTATCAATTGGTACACCTTCAATGATAATTGGTAATTCTATATTATATTTTAAATTACCAAAAAACATTGCTTTAGTTTTATTTATATTTAATGATAATTTATTTATGTCCATCCATTTTTTTATTAATTTTAGCTCCCTGTTTACAGTCATTACAAGATCAGTATAATCATCGCTACTGAAAAATATGTTGGTGTCATCTGCGAACAGTATGAGTTTAAGTACTTGAGAAACATCAAAAATATCATTTATGTATACATTGAAAAGTTTTGGTCCCAACACTGACCCTTGGGGAACACCACATGTAATACCAAGTTTCTCTGAATGGTAATGCCCTATGCTAACATATTGTTCCCGACCCGTTAGGTAACTTTTTAACCAGTTACCAGCTTTCCCTCGAATACCATATCTTTCCAATTTATCCAATAATATTGAGTGATTGATTGTGTCGAAGGCCTTTTTGAGATCAACAAAAATACCAACTGCATATTTATTTTTATCCAGTGTATCAGTAATTTCTTCTACTGCCTCAATTATCGCCATTGAAGTGGTTCTTTGCGTTCTGAAACCATACTGACCAACATTTATTATTTGATGTTTTTCAAGGAATTTTTCTAATCTTGAATTAAAAAGTTTTTCTAGAATTTTTGAGAATTGAGGCAGTAGAGAAATAGGCCTATAATTGGTAAAACTGTGTTTGTCACTACTTTTATATAGTGGTATTACTTTCGCAATTTTCATTTTTTTTGGAAAACAACCGGACTGAAATGATAAATTACAGATATATGTTAAGGGACTAGCAATATTCAGAATGACCTGTTTAACTACAGACATATTTATGTCATGATAATCCATTGAAGACTTACTTTTACATTCTAATGTGATATTTATTACTTCTTGCTCATTTGTAGCTGAGAGGAACAGTGAAAAGGGATTTGATTTTATATTACTGATATTTTCATTTTTATGACACGGGATGTCCGCTGCTAGTTCCGGGCCAACATTTATGAAGAATTTATTGAACCCATCGACAATATTACTCATGTTGTGATTTTCACCATTTGCATCAGTAAAATATTCAGAATATGATGTTCCAGAAGATCCTTGTTTAATTAAGTTGTTTAACACATCCCAAGTTCCTTTTATATTGTTTTTATTTTCATATAATCTTCTTCTATAATAAAGTTGTTTGCTCGTTCTTATAATATCAGTCAATTTATTTCTATATGCTTTATATCTTTGTTCCACTTCTTTTGTTTTTACTTTGATAAACTGTTTATACAGATTGTTTTTCTTTTTGCAAGCATTAATAATTCCTTTTGTGAGCCAAGGACTTTTTATCTTTTTTTTCTTTGTCATGTGTTCGTTTACAGGACAATGTTTATTGTACCACATAGTAAAAATATCTAGGAAATTGTCATAAGCCTTGTCCACATCTGACTCTTCATACACCGAACTCCATTTTGGTCCTAAACCATTCAGAGCTTTATAGGCCAGCATCAGAACTTTAAAGTCTATCCTCTGACGGACAGGCAGCCAGTGTAAGGACCTCAGAGCTGGACTGATGTGGTCCACTTTTTTGGTCTTAGTGAGGACTCGAGCAGCAGAGTTCTGAATGAGCTGTAGTTGTCTGACTGATTTTTTAGGTAGACCTGTAAAGATGCTGTTACAGTAATCAAGCCTACTAAAGATGAATGCATGGACTAGTTTTTCCAGGTCCTGTTGAGACATCAGATCTTTTATCCTTGATATATTCTTGAGGTGATAGTAAGCTGACTTTGTTATTGTCTTAATGTGTTTTTCTAAGTTTAGGTCTGCATCCATCACTACACCCAAATTTCTCGCCTGGTTTGTGGTTTTTAGATGTATAGATTGAAGTTCTCTGGTGACCTGTAATCGTTTTTCTTTGGCGCCAAAGACTATTACTTCAGTTTTGTTTTTGTTTAGCTGGAGAAAATTGTGGCACAACCAGTCATTGATTTCCTCAATGCATTTACCAAGAGCCTGTACAGGGCCTCGGTCTCCTGGTGACATTGTGATATATATTTGTGTGTCATCTGCATAGCTGTGATAGTTTATTTTGTTGTTCTTTATAATCTGTGCCAGTGGGAGCATGTAAATGTTAAACAGAAGGGGTCCCAAGATGGAACCTTGGGGAACTCCACATGTGATGCTTGTCTGTTCAGATGTGAAGTTACCTATTGATACAAAGTATTTCCTGTTTTCTACGTATGTTTTGAACCAGTTTAGTACAGTTCCTGAAAGACCTGTCCAGTTCTCCAGTCGTTTGAGTAATATGTTGTGGTCAACTGTATCAAATGCTGCACTGAGATCCAGTAAAACTAAAACTGACATTTTTCCACTGTCTGTATTCAGACATATGTCATTAAACACTTTGGTCAGAGCGGTTTCAGTGCTGTGGTTCTGTCTAAAACCTGACTGGAAGGCATCGTAGCAATTATTCTGTTTTAAGAAGTAACTGAGCTGTTGAGAAACTGCTTTTTCAATGATCTTACTTAAAAACGGGAGATTTGAGATCGGCCTGTAGTTGTTCATTTGTGTCTTGTCAAGATTGTCCTTTTTCAGTATAGGTTTGATTACAGCAGTTTTTAGTGATTCTGGAAACACACCTGATAATAAAGAAAAGTTGGCGATCTGTAACAGGTCTGACTCTAAAGTCTTTGAGACCTTTTTGAAAAAACTTGTTGGCAGGACATCTAAACAGCAGGAGGAGGAGTTCAGTTGACCTAAGATGTCCTCCAGGTCTTTGCTGTTAATAGGGTCAAACTGTTTCATGGGGTTTAAACAGTTTTTTGGTGGACACAGTACATATCCTGGATCTGCTGTTGATGTACCAATTGCTTGTCTAATTTTTTGGATTTTGTCTGTGAAGAATTTGGCAAAGTCATTGCAGGCCATGGTCGAATGAAGTTCAGCTCAGCTTTCCTACACTCTCTTTTTTCTTTTTTCACCAGTGTGGAGTTTCTCCATGGAGACTTTTTCCTTCCAGAGATAACCTTCACCTTAATGGGAGCAATAGTGTCCATTACATTTAACATGTTAGCATTGAAGCTATTGACGAGCTCATTGACTGACCCTCTGGGCAGGTCAGGTGTTAATGGGAAGACCTGGTTAAAGATCTCACTACTGTGTTCAGTTATACACCGTTTTGTGATCACTGTTGTTGATATATTTATGTGGGCTGAGATTTTACTTTCAAAGAAAAAGGGCGTGTTTACTGATGGTGCTGGGTGGGAGCAGGCTTTCACTGAGCATGTGCAATAGGAACAGGCTGGTGTGCGTGTAACGTTCGCAGAAGGATGCGTGCGGGCCTGGTCCCAGGCCTCTGATGAGGAGGGGGCCGGACCTCTGTGACGTCCTGACGAGTGTCGCTTTGCTTCCTCTCAGACTCATCCTCATCTCGCTGCTCTTCTCGCTCGGACTCGGTGCTCAGCAGCTGTCGCTGTCGGGGATGTACGGCAGCCTGTGCTCACCAAACTTCCCGGAGCCGTATCCCCGGGACATGCAGCTGCGCTGGAACGTCAGCGTTCCTGACGGCTTCCAGATCAAGCTCTACTTCAGCCACTTCGACCTGGAGCCGTCTTACCTGTGCGAGTACGACTACGTCAAGGTGAGACACAGGATGCCAGTTTTTGGTGTGTGTGTGTGTGTTTGCGCGCCACAGTGATGTCACAAACTATGGTTCTCTGTCTGCAGGTGGAGGCTGAGGGGGAGGTGCTGGCGTTGTTCTGTGGGAAGGAGCAGACGGACACGGAGGCGGTGCCGGCTCAGCAGGCCCTCACTTCCCCCAGAAACTCCCTCAGCCTCCTCTTCTCCTCCGACTTCTCCGACGAGGAGCGGTTCTCCGGGTTCGTGGCTCACTACAGCGCCGTGGGTAAGAACCAGACCCAGCCCGCCCGAGCAGACGGGTTCGGTCTCTCGCCATGACGTCTCCTCTGGAGCCGGAGTTTGGACCTTCAGGTGTTCATCGGAGTTCTGCTCGGTGCTGGTCTGAAGGTGGGACCGAGCAGAACTCTGACGAGCAGTGAGCGAGTCTGCGGACTTCCTGTTTCAGTGCGACTCAGTTTCAGAGGTCACCTGACAAAAAGGCGCAGTTTGTTTGCGTTTCTCATCTGATGCTTGTTTCCTGTCTCCTCTGGTCCCGCCTCTGGCCCCGCCCCTCTAGACGTAGACGAGTGCAGCGAGCGGAGTGGCGAGGACGCGCTCTGCGATCATTTCTGCCACAACTACATCGGAGGATACTACTGCTCCTGTCGCTATGGTTACCGGCTGCACTCTGACAACCACACCTGCAGAGGTGAGCGCAGACATCGGCTCGGGTGTCATAATCCACAGCACCCACAGCTGATTGCTCGCGTTCATCCACAAGTACAGTAGCGTGCGCTGCGGGGCTCTGCTTTCCAAAGATATGAGCCCCACATGAACCACGGGTGGGGGAGGAATGTGTGGGTCCTCACGTGTCCTGACAGATCAGTGCTGTGGACCGTGACCCCGCTGTGACTGATAGCGGCGCCTGATCGGTGGTAAATATTTGCGTGTTTCTGTGTGGGGGAGGCAGGCTCTGTCTGAGTTCTGCCTGTGCGTGTTCACGTCTGAGGGTTTGCTACAGAGCGACGACCTCTCGGTGACCTCTGACTGATTACAGAACCATTATAACACAACACACTGAGTGTGCAAAAGTCTTGAGTCTCACCTCTTTTCTTTGCTTCCGGTTAGCCACGCCCCTTTAATGTCTCATATTTTTTCCCCTCCCAAACATGGATGCAACAAATATGATACAAAACACAGATATACAAATGAGTATTTAATCCACTGTGATCGTTCAGGAACATCTGGAAACATCTGACTATCAGCATGACAACAGTGCAAACACAAAGCT
Organism: Maylandia zebra; assembly: GCF_041146795.1. NCBI lineage: Eukaryota > Metazoa > Chordata > Actinopteri > Cichliformes > Cichlidae > Maylandia > Maylandia zebra. The sequence goes on along the minus strand of NC_135180.1, from coordinate 40,224,740 downwards.
GTGCATTAAAGCACAGCTGGATAGAAACACACAAGCCTGTGAGAGCCGAACATCAGTGTGGGAAGAGCTCTGAGTGTCCTTCAGGAAGCCTGCAGATCCTCAGAGAGCAAATATACAAACTCAGTTTTTGACTCTGCTCTTCTGTGTGTGTGTGTGTGTGTGTGTGTGCTAAAATGCACTACTGTAAATGATGTATAGACAATCATTCTGTACAATACAATAATTATAGTTCTACAACTGTTTATTAATAGTAGCAATTGTATCTCTACAATCTCAAATAGTTTTCATATTTTAACCATATTTATATCCTGTTCATAGCTTGTACACTCACTGCAGCCAGTACATACTTAGAGCATATTCATAACATGCCTTCATACCGTGTACATTGTAACATACCTATAATAGATCCATATTTTGTAATATATCAATATTATTGCCAAAGCACTTTCTGGATGGATGCAAACTGCATTTCTGTTGTCTTGCACTTGTGACGTGTGCAATCACAGTAAAGTTGAATTCTATTCTGTTCAGTGGAGTGCAGCAGCGATGTGTTCAGGGAACGCTCCGGAGTTCTGAGCAGCATTGACTTCCCTGCTCCGTACCCAAAGAGCTGCGAGTGCTTGTACCGCATCGAGGTGGAGGATGGCTTCAGGCTCCGCCTCCAGTTTGACTCACACTTTGATGTGGAGGATCACCCTGACGTCAGCTGTCCCTATGACTACATTAAGGTGAAGAAAACACACACACAGACACACACTCGGGTGACGTGTTGGAGCTGTTAATCAGCTGTTTTCCTGTCAGATTAAAGCAGGAAGTGCTGTGTTCGGTCCGTTCTGTGGCGATCGATCTCCAGGAGTCATTCAGACCGACAGCAACGTGGCCTCCATCGTGTTCCACAGCGATAGCTCTGGAGAAAACCTCGGCTGGAGGCTCGGCTACACGGCTACAGGTGAGTCCATGTCCAGGTGATGCAAACAGACACACAGCTGGGAGTTATAGCTTTTATTGTCTCCTGACAGGAAGTCAATGTCCCGTGCCCAATACTCCGCCCAACGCCCTGATGAACCCCTTCCAATCAGAATACTTCTTTAAAGACCACATCCTGTTCACCTGTGAGCCTGGATACCACCTGCTGAAGGTAGGGGGCGTGTCACATCAGCTGAGTTTGGTCAACCCAAATGATGTTTAGTTTGTTTCAAAAACAGCGGTGCTGCGCACGTGAAGGAATGGGCCAGCGCACTGGCGTCCGTTTGACAGATCGAACTGTCAAACGGATCGGTCACGCAGAGCGCGAACGCGGCGTGCGTCCGAGCTATGCGCCACAGGTGTAGATCAGCTGTGCGGGTCACATGGTCTGCAGTGATGCTGCTTGTTGCTAACCTGGCTGCGCTGTCTCTGCTCAGGACGGAGGTCACCTGGATCACTATCAGATCGACTGCCGGGCCGATGGATCGTGGAGCGACCGTCCTCCTCCGTGCCACAGTAAGACTGCTCGACCTTTGACCTCTCCAGAGTGTTTGTGTTTCAGTGTCTCCCGTGTTTGAGTCTGGGTTACTGCTGCTGCAACCTGTTTCCTGGAGCACACACGCCACCTGCTGGCTCTCTGCAGACTCTACAGGAGCGTCACAGTAGTGCTAGTTAGGCTTTCGTTTAGTAAACCTGAAGCTCCGCCTTTTCTGATGCTCTGTTAGTACAGTAGTGACCTCACAGCAGCCATGTTATTGGTCACATGATGTCATTAAAAGGCTCCAACAGCACAAACACGGCCCACGGGTCCAGCTCAGGTGAAGTTAGTAGCTACAGCCACCTGTGTCACCATCCACATGTCAGTCGCAGAGGCCACGCCCCTAATAATGCAAACAGGTGAGTTACGACTGACATGTTTATTTTACCACCGCGGGGAGGGGGGGACTGGCTGACCAGGCCGGTCGTGCTGTGGTAGGCAGGCACCGCCGTGGCGTCCTGCAGATCAGTTTTGAGACTGACAGGTAGCTGTCTGTGCAGGTGCTGAGAGACAGTTCAGGTCTGCTCACACACTTTCCTCTCGCTCTCGTTTCTCTGCAGACTCCAGGAGGAAGCCAAGCTCTCTGTCCAGCATCCGGACCAATCACAGCCTAGCTTAATGAGCAAGCCAGTCTCATTGGCTGATAAAGATACTGCAGGAGCGAACAGTGTTGATGTGTCTGTATTTTCCAATAAAGCGTAAAACCAGAAGCTTCTGTCGAGTGTCTGTGACTCACATTCAGGGATCGCGGCGCTGATGTGTTTCTGTCACACGTGTTTGCGTTCTTTGTCTCGATGCGTGTTCCCGTGACGCCCCCTTCAGGACACGCTGACTCTTCAGCCTGTCGGGTCTCACGTTACGTTGAGATGAGTTTCAGATTAAAATCACGTCACACTCACGTGTCTGGATCATTGGAACACGTCAGTTCTGATTCGTTGTCGCTGTCGGTCAGCTGTAGTTTGGTTCTGGCTCATTCTTCCTCCTTTCTGCTCAGACTCAAAGCTGATTGGTGTTTTTGTCCTGTCTGTCACAGTGGTGGATTGTGGGAGTCCAAAGATGGTCGACATGGCTGACGTGGTGTTTGGTAACCATGACAACAGCACACTGTTCGGTGCGACCGTTCAGTACGTGTGCAGGGAGGGCGGCGTCCAGCTTAACAGTAAGAGGTCTTCCTGTTTGGTTTCCTTCAGTGGTTGCTGTGCAGTGACAGCTCATCCGATTATTGGCTGAACCTTGTTGTTCCTCGAGCTCTGTGTCTGGTTGTAGTAAGGAAATGTTTTTATTCATTTTTATTATTTTGTTCTCATCTTTGGGCAATTTGCTCCTCATCTGTTTTTAAACATGTTGATAAAAACTGGACCTGCTATTGATAACCAGAGGCCTCCTCACACTCCGGTTACTGTTTGTAGCTTCATACAGGTGTGGTCTGAGTGGAGACTGGGTTGATTCAGAAGGAAGGAGCACAGTACCCACCTGTCTGCCAAGTACCTGCCCGTCTGCCTGTTCACCTGTCTGTCTGTTAACCCGTCTGTCTGTTAACCCGTCTGTCTGTTAACCCGTCTGTCTATTCACCTGTCTGCCTGTTCACCTGTCTTTCTGATAACCCGTCTGTCTGTTAACCCGTCTGCCTGTTCACCTGTCTGCCTGTTCACCTGTCTGTCTGATAACCTGTCTGTCTGATAACCTGTCTGTCTGTTCACCTGTCTTTCTTTTCACCTGTCTGCCTGTTCACCTGTCTGTCTGTTCACCTGTCTGCCTGTTCACCTGTCTGTCTGATAACCTGTCTTTCTGTTCACCTGTCTGTCTGTTCACCTGTCTGCCTGTTCACCTGTCTGCCTGTTCACCTGTCTGTCTGTTAACCTGTCTGTCTGATAACCTGTCTGTCTGTTCACCTGTCTGCCTGTTCACCTGTCTGTCTGATAACCTGTCTTTCTTTTCACCTGTCTGTCTGTTCACCTGTCTGCCTGTTCACCTGTCTGTCTGTTAACCTGTCTGTCTGATAACCTGTCTGTCTGATAACCTGTCTGTCTGTTCACCTGTCTGCCTGTTCACCTGTCTGCCTGTTCACCTGTCTGTCTGTTAACCTGTCTGTCTGATAACCTGTCTGTCTGTTCACCTGTCTGCCTGTTCACCTGTCTGCCTGTTCACCTGTCTGTCTGATAACCTGTCTTTCTTTTCACCTGTCTGTCTGTTCACCTGTCTGCCTGTTCACCTGTCTGTCTGATAACCTGTCTGCCTGTTCACCTGTCTGCCTGATAACCTGTCTGCCTGTTCACCTGTCTGCCTGATAACCTGTCTGTCTGTTCACCTGTCTGTCTGTTCACCTGTCTGCCTGTTCACCTGTCTGTCTGATAACCTGTCTGTCTGATAACCTGTCTTTCTTTTCACCTGTCTACCTGTTCACCTGTCTGTCTGTTCACCTGTCTGCCTGTTCACCTGTCTGCCTGTTCACCTGTCTGTCTGATAACCTGTCTGCCTGTTCACCTGTCTGCCTGTTCACCTGTCTGCCTGATAACCTGTCTGCCTGTTCACCTGTCTGCCTGTTCACCTGTCTGTCTGTTCACCTGTCTGCCTGTTAACCTGTCTGCCTGTTCATCTGTCTGTCTGATAACCTGTCTGCCTGATGTCTCTGCGTGTCCAGCCTGCGGCCAGCCATCCCGCCCTCTCCCCCCTCAGGTGAAGCGGATTGTGGGCGGTCGTAGCGCTGAGCCTGGCTTCTTCCCCTGGCAGGTCCTGCTCAGTGTGGAGGACCTGTCCAGGGTCCCAGAGGATCGCTGGTTCGGCTCTGGGGCCCTGCTGTCGGAGTCCTGGGTCCTCACAGCTGCCCACATCCTGCGGTCCCTGAGGAGGGACACCAGTGTCGTTCCCGTGGCCGCTGACCACGTCAAGGTTTCTGAAGTTCTCTCCTGTATCTGTGATCAGCTTTGTGTCTCTGCCAAACCGTGGGACGGATGCTTATCGGCTGTAAGTGACCTGCTTGTTCTGTCCTTCAGGTCTTCCTTGGTCTCCATGATGCCAGAGACAAACGTCGGGCCACCAACCTCTCCGTAGACCGGATCTTCCTCCACCCGGACTTCCAACCCAACAACTACAACAACGACATCGCCCTGCTGAGGCTGAGTGAGCGGGTGGAGTTTAACCAACTCATCCGTCCAGTCTGTCTCCCACTGCCTCACACACAGGTGGGTCACAGCTCCAGCTGAGTCTGCACAAAGCCGTGTTCACTTAGGTGTGATCTCCCAACACAAAGGTCAGAGGTCACAGGGAGAGGACCTCTGAGCTGACAGACACAAAGGTTATCAGACAGACATGTTAACAGACAGAATTAAAATCCTTGTAAGAGACTGAAAATGTAAAACTAATAATAAAAGTCTGCTTTATAAAAAAACTAGAATGACTTTAAAAGGATCTCAGTGATTAGGTGGAGTTAGCTTTCCTGAGCTCTTCAGGCAGGAAGACCCGGTTAAGGCCTCCTTACCTGTACAGGTGTCCGTGAGTCTGCCAGAGTGTGCTTGGCAAAGTCGGGGTAAAAACAAAGCATGGTGCTCAGCAGCAGTGCATGAACGTGAAGCCGAACCTCACCTATGCTGAGCTTGCTCCAAAGGTCAGCTGGTCCCCTCATTAAAGACGGGGGGAGGAGCTACTCCTCGACACTGAGGCTGTGTCCCATTTCAGGGTCTGCACGCTTGAAGTACGCATTTCAAGTGCGGTTACGTCACCGCCACACGACGACGGCTGTCCCAATTCGAAGTGTGCTTCAAATGCTCCCCCCCCCCAACCGGTCGCAGCAGATGGCCCCGCCCCTCCCTGAGCCTGGTTCTGCCGGAGGTTTCTTCCTGTTAAAAGGGAGTTTTTCCTTCCCACTGTTGCCAAAGTGCTTGCTCATAGGGGGTCATATGATTGTTGGGTTTTTCTCTGTATCTATGAAGCGCCTTGAGGCGACTTATGTTGTGATTTGGCGCTATATAAATAAAATTGAATTGAATTGAAATGAAATGCATACTCCAAATCCGCCGTCGATTTCCCCAAATATCAAGCGTGGTCCGGTGCACGCTTTGTGGTCCCATATATCCCACAATTCAGAGCGCGGCGGTGGGTGTGGATTATTTTGCCGCAAAATACGGCAGACGGGAGCGGCCAAAGAGGTTTTTTTTTTTGTTTTTTTCCCAAACTTTATTGAAATTATAAAGCGAACAGTCAGTCATTCCAGTTCAGTTTGTACAGTAGACATACAAGGCAAATAAGAGTAACAATATACAGTACAATGAAATAAATAAAGGATAAAAAAGAAAAAAAAAGGGGGGAATGTGACAGACTTCATAACAACTTTGTACTTGAAAGTTGTGACAGCTCATTCGTTGAACATTTCTGAATGAATTTCAATCAATGATAAACCTTTTATATCGGAAGTTAATTTAAGAGAGTTTAAGTAATATTCAATTTCAATCAAAAACAAATTAAATGATGGGGTTGAGTTTTGAAATTTACATTTATGTATGTGGCATTTCCCTAATAAGATGGAGTGGCCGAAGAGTGAACTGTCAAAAGTACTGAATATGACGTCACTCATTTATGTGCCAATGTGTAATAATTAAAGTCAGTCATATATCCACAAACACAACAAGCTGAAAGTCAGTGATATATATATATGTATATATATATATATATATATATATATATATATATATATATATATATATATATATATATATATATATATATATATATATATATATATATACACATATATATATATATATATATATATATATATATATATATATATATACATATATACGTGTATATATATATATATATATATATATATATATATATATATATATATATATATATATATATATATATATATATATATATATGTATATATATATATATGTATATGTATATATATATATATGTATATGTATATATATATATATATATGTATATATATATATATATATATATATATATGTATATATATATATATATATGTATATATATATATATATGTGTGTGTGTGTGTGTGTGTGTGTGTGTGTGTGTGTATATATATATATATATATATATATACACACACACACACACACACACACACCCAGCACACCCCTGCGGGCGGTTTATCCTTCAAGCTCGGGTCCTCTACCAGAGGCCTGGGAGCTTGAGGGTCCTGCGCAGTATCTTAGCTGTTCCCAGGACTGCGCTCTTCTGGACAGAGATCTCCGATGTTATTCCCGGGATCTGCTGGAGCCACTCGCCTAGCTTGGGAGTCACCGCACCTAGTGCTCCGATTACCACGGGGACCACCGTTACCTTCACCCTCCACATCCTCTCGAGCTCTTCTCTGAGCCCTTGGTATTTCTCCAGCTTCTCGTGTTCCTTCTTCCTGATATTGCTGTCATTCGGAACCGCTACATCGATCACTACGGCCGTCTTCTTCTGTTTGTCTACCACCACTATGTCCGGTTGGTTAGCCACCACCATTTTGTCCGTCTGTATCTGGAAGTCCCACAGGATCTTAGCTCGGTCATTCTCCACCACCCTTGGGGGCATCTCCCATTTTGACCTCGGGACTTCCAGGTTATACTCGGCACAGATGTTCCTGTACACTATGCCGGCCACTTGGTTATGGCGTTCCATGTATGCCTTGCCTGCTAGCATCTTGCACCCTGCTGTTATGTGCTGGATTGTCTCTGGGGCATCTTTACACAGCCTGCACCTGGGGTCTTGCCTGGTGTGATAGACCCCAGCCTCTATGGATCTTGTACTCAGAGCTTATTCTTGTGCTGCCATGATTAGTGCCTCTGTGCTGTCTTTCAGTCCAGCTTTGTCCAGCCACTGGTAGGATTTCTGGATATCAGCCACCTCCTCTATCTGCCGGTGGTACATACCGTGCAGGGGCCTGTCCTTCCATGATGGTTCCTCGTCTCCCTCCTCTTTCTTGGGTTTTTGCTGCCTGAGGTATTCACTGAGCACTCGGTCAGTTGGGGCCATCTTCCCAATGTATTCTTGGATGTTCGTTGTCTCATCCTGGACTGTGGTGCTGACACTCACCAGTCCCCGGCCCCCTTCCTTCCGCTTAGCGTACAGCCTCAGGGTGCTGGACTTGGGGTGAAACTCTCCATGCATGGTAAGGAGCTTTCTTGTCTTTATGTCAGTGGCTTCTATCTCCTCCTTTGGCCAGCCTATTACCCCAGCAGGGTACCTGATCACGGGCAGGGCGTACGTGTTGATGGCCCGGATCTTGTTCTTACCATTCAGCTGACTCCTCAGGACTTGCCTGACCCTCTGCAGGTACTTGGTGGTTGCAGCCTTTCTAGCGGCCTCTTCATGGTTCCCATTCGCCTGCGGGATCCCCAGGTACTTGTAACTGTCCTCTATGTCTGCAATGTTGCCTTCTGGTAGTTCAATCCCCTCAGTTCTGACTACCTTCCCTCTCTTTGATACCATCCGACTACACTTCTCCAGTCCGAACGACATTCCAATGTCATTGCTGTATAGCCTGGTAGTGTGGATCAGTGAATCGATGTCTCGTTCACTCTTGGCATACAGCTTGATGTCATCCATGTACAGGAGGTGGCTGACAACTGCTCCGTTCCGTAGTCTGTATCCGTAGCCAGTCTTTTTAATGATCTCACTGAGGGGGTTCAGGCCTATGCAGAACAGCAGTGGGGACAGAGCATCTCCTTGGTAGATCCCGCACTTGATGGTGACTTGTGCTATGGGCTTGGAGTTGGCCTCTAGTGTTGTACGCCACATCCCCATTGAGTTCCTGATGAAGGCTCTTAGGGTCCCATTGATCTTGTACAATTCTAGGCATTCCAGTATCCAGCTGTGGGGCATTGAGTCATAGGCCTTCTTGTAATCAATCCAGGCAGTGCACAGGTTGGTCAGTCTGGTCTTGCAGTCTCGGCTGATTGTTCTGTCTACCAGTAGCTGGTGTTTTGCGCCTCTGGTATTCTTGCCAATTCCTTTCTGTGTCCCACTCATGTATTGACCCATGTGCCTGTTCATCTTAGCCGATATGATGCCTGACAGGAGCTTCCATGTAGTACTGAGGCAGGTTATTGGTCGGTAGTTGGAGGGGACCGGTCCCTTCTTGGGGTCCTTGGGGATCAGGACCGTCCGGCCTTCGGTTAGCCATTCCGGGTGTCTCTCGTTAACTAGCAGCTGGTTCATTTGTGCTGCCAGACGCTCGTGGAGTGCAGTCAGCTTCTTTAGCCAGTAGGCGTGAACCATGTCGGGCCCTGGTGCTGTCCAACTCTTCATACTGGAGACCCTTTCTTGGATATCTGCCACTGTGATGGTTACTGGACCCTGTTCAGGGAGGTCGCTGTGGTCTGCCCTCAGATCCACTAGCCACTGAGCATTGCCGTTATGGGTTGCGTCCTTCTCCCATATGCTCTTCCAGTATTGCTCCGTCTCCAGCCTTGGTGGTGCTGTTCTCTTATTATTGTTCCCTTGCCACTGAGAGTACACCTTTGCTGGTTCTGTGGAGAACAGCTGGTTTATTCTCCTGCCTTCTATCTCTCTGGTGTACCTCCTCAAGCGGCTGGCCAAGGCTGTGAGTCTTTGCTTGGCAGTTTCCAAGGCCTCAGGTATGGACAGCTTGCTGTATTTCTTATGCACCTTCTTTGTCGCACCTTTCTGCAACTCCGTTAGTTGGCTAACCTCCCTCCGTGCTACTTTGATCTTGCCCTCTAGCCTCCTTCTCCATGGAGGGTACTGCCCCTTGTGGCTGTTCAACTTGTAGCCAAGCATCTCACTGATCACTGCTGCCGTATTGTAGATCAGCTTGTTAGTGTCAGTAATCGTGGTTGTAGGTATTGTCCGTAGTGCTGCATTAACATCATCTAGCAGACCTTCTGAGGGTACTTTACGTAATCTTGGTAACCGGCTACGGGGGATCCAGGTTTCAAGCTTGGCCATTATCCTATTTTTCAGGTCAGTTCCTCTCGCACTCAACGATCCTTCTCCTATCGCACTTGGGGCTATGTACCCAATCTCGGGTGGGGGTGATGATATCTCCCCCCTGACCTGGCGTCCTGACTCCTCCTTGCCGTAGCATTTGTGTTGTACCTCGTCAATCTCTAGCTGTGAGAGCAGTCCCTTCTTTCGAATGTTGGAACACTGAGCTACTAGTTGTTTCGCCGTCATTGTGGATGTTGGGTATCGAAGAATCCATAGGTCCGTCATCCTATTCATGTAGCCCCTGCCGCCGGGGTTACTTGCGTAGTAGCATTCCAACAACGCCCTGTTTTCGTCTCTTGCCCACCGATGCCTTCTTGTTCCAGTAGCCCACTTTTCGTCAGGGTGCCCTGGTTCCTCAACACCTGACGCGGACCTTGTTGATCCGGGCGACGCCTTCATATTTATCTGTCTCGCTCATGTCTGCGGTAGGCTCGCTTAGCATAGGGGGTCTAGCCTTAGGACCCTTACTGGATACAGACGCCCAAGGCAGGAATCGAACTTGCGATCCTGGGTTCCAAAGGCGTGTAGTCTAACCACTACGATATATATATATATATATATATATATATATATATATATATATATATATATATATATATCATAATAATCTGACAATACTATAACATTGGCCATATTATATTTACATTAACACAGTGAGATGATTTTAGTCTCATGAACAACATTAGCTAATTGTTATTTACTAACTAATCTTAAATGACTGTTCAGCAATGACGTCTCAGACACGTCTGCTTTGGGCTCGATGTGGACACGTTTGCTTTATTTCCAGTATTTTTGAATCACATGTTTCTTTATTTTTACTGGTGATGTCATCGCCTGTTTGAGGCAGTGAGATCAGATCGACTAAGGATGTAAATATTTTACTGATCTGTCTGCTGCTTGACCTCTGACCTCTGTCTTTACCCCAGGATGACCCCCTGGCACCTCCCCCCAACTCTCTGGGTGTGGTTGCTGGTTGGGGAATCTCCAACCCCAATGCCTCTGCTTCTTCCTCCCCCTCATCCACTCTGACCTTTGACCCTGTGTCGGACAGCGACCTCGAGATGACCTCTGACCTCCTGCAGTATGTGAAGCTGCCTGTGGTCTCCCAGGCCGAGTGTGAGGCGAGCTACGCCTCGCGCTCCGTCAGCTACAACATCACTGACAACATGTTCTGTGCCGGCTTCTTCGAGGGGGGGCGGGACACCTGCCTAGGGGACAGCGGGGGTGCATTTGTAATGGAGGACGAGGTCAGCCGGAGGTGGGCGGTGTTTGGGTTGGTGTCCTGGGGTGGACCAGAGGAGTGCGGGAGTCTGAGAGTGTATGGAGTCTATACCCGAGTGGCCAAATATGTGGAGTGGATACAGAGCCACCTTCACGCTGCCCCCTGGTGGTGATGCTGGGTTTTTTAACACTTTGTTTTTATTGGTAGTTTTGTATATTTTTTACAAAACATTCAGACATTAACAAGTACAGAGCACTAGGCTTGCAAAGATGCATTAAAAAAAAGGTATCCATTTATGGTACAATCAAATCAAACAGGTGAATTACAGCGATGATACTTTTGGTACCAGAATTTATAATATTTTTCCATTCAAGTAAAGGTCCCATTTTTTCCATTACTTCTCAAATTTATCAGCAGCAAGTCTTAATGAAAAAGTCTCTCCATTGTGTAAATTTCCTTGGTAATGCCTATCCAGTCCAAAAATGACGGTGGAGCCACGTTTAGCCATTTGCGAGTTATGGCTTTCTTTGCACCAGCCAGTAGTTTTAATAAAAGGTATTTGTCCGATTTCCTCAGTCCTTGGTATGAGGGGAAACATCAGCGAAAGGCCTGCTCAAAATGACACCCTTGAGCGACAGTTGGAAAACATCGCGGAACGGATCACTGCAGTTGTGAGGTCTCAGAATCAAAAGACTGACAACACCATGGAACAGAAGTTTGATACCATCATGGGGAGGCTCACGGCTCTCCAACGGGAGATCGAGGGACCAGTGTCAGAGGGCTAAATTTGAGCTGCTCACAAAGGAGAAATCAACAATATTCAACATTTGGACACCATGGCGCCAGCTGCAGGCCCAAGGCTGGAGCCCACCAAAACAACTCCCAACTCCCTGATAACGACTGTGTGATGACTATTCTTCCCGTCCCATGAAGGCCACCTGGGTTGGCTGGCAGACTGTTTACTTAGCCTGATAGAGCGAAGGACACTGTCTCCGCTGAACTATGGACACGCACACACATACACTTACACTGATAGGCACTCACTCATCCCCCCTCCCTTTCCAACGCCTTCGATGCTTGTTTACGGCGAGGGAACACGGCGGGTCTGTGTGCCGCGCTGGAATGATAGCGCTGTGCAGGGTGGCTGCTGTGTTTCTTCGGATTACTCCTCACCCCCCACCCACCCCTGTGGCTTGTCATGTCTTCACAATGTTGTGCTGTGGACATTTATGTGCTTTTTTGTGCAAAGGAGTTTTTTGTTTCCTGTTCTCATGCTGTCCTACCATGGAAGCACAGAATGAGTAGGGGTCTCTTTTTTCCTCTTGTACTTTCCCCACTGTAGTGTACATTTCAATGTTTTTTCTCTGATTCTACCAATCTCCGACCTGTATCCCCATGTAATGTTTGTGCTATATGTGTAAGGTCGGGGGGGGGGGGTCCCATTTCACTGCAGGGCAACCTGCATGTGACGAATAAAGCTTTGATTGAAGATCATTCCAGCAGTCAGACAGTCAGACAGCTACTGATTTGATATTTTTTATTTTGTTTACTAGAACGAGAGCCCGCCTCACATCATCGTGAGTTTGTCCGTTTCGAACAAAGCCTGTTTGATCTGTATCTGCTAGTTCTGAAGTTATAAATTCCAACTGTTTAGCTAATAGTGTTGCAAATATCCTGTAGTCAATATTCACGACTGATATGGGTCTGTAGGAACCACGTTCTGTTTTGTTCTTACCCGGTTTGGGAATTACTGAAATACCTGCTCGTTTCCAGGATGGGGGTATCTCCCCCTGTAAGCACATGGTTAAAGCAAACCCTCAGCAGAGGGGCTACGAGATCTCTGCTTGTACCACTCTGCCGGGTAGCCGTCCTCACCGGCCATCTTATTTGAAACGGCCTGGTTAATCTCCTCCGCAGTTACTGTTGGTGTTAATCTTTTATTTTGTTCCTATCGATGGTAAATCAAGGAAAGAAATGCATTAACAGAGGGCACATCTGTCGTGGTGGGTTCTGCGTACAGTCGGGTATAATAGGTCACAAAAGATTCTTTATGCTTTTCATGTCATATCTTATCATTTGCTGGGTTTTTAATTCTCTGAATAAATCTGTCAGCCTGCTGTTTCCTCTTGGCTTCTTGGATTTGGGACCATTTTCATAATAATTCTGCATGAATTTAGCCCTTTTCTCTATTTGGTCATCATATAACCTGTTTAATATCTGTTGTGCTTCTTTCATTTGTGATAAGGTGTCATCATTGTTACTTTTCAATGAGGTCTTTTAGATGTTTCTCTGTTTCCTTTTTTTATATGAGGACCACAAAACTAGATTCCCTCTAAGAACTGCCTTCGCTGCATCCCATAAAATACTGAGGAGAAACATCACCATTGTTATTATAGTCCATGTATTCCTTAAATTCTTCTTTTACAAACCTTTTGAATTTTACATCCTTTAGTAGACCAATATGAAGCGTCCATGAGTGCAGATGGAGTGTCAGGTACACGCCTGCATGGTCCGAAATATCTCTCAGCCCTATATCACAATTTACAATCCTGTGCTTATCAAAGTGTGACATAAAAAATAGTCCAGTCTTGAATACATATGGTGGGAATGTGAAAACCAACCCTTCTTCTTAAGCATCCTTTTAACATATAGAGCTTCTGATTGTGACACTTTAGTTTTACTGGACGTGTCCAGAAATGGATTCAAGTGAATATTCCAATCTCACCACATATTAATACGCCTGATGTTTCTGTTGCAATTAATTCAAAAAGGGTCCTGATCAGATCTTTATCAGTCCCTGGCCGTCTGTACACATTAAACATGTAACTTCCTTGTGATCTGTGTACCCTTTAGCCAGCATATAACGCCCCTCCTCATCTCTGATTTGTGAGGAAAGCTGGAAATGTACTTTGACAATAAGGCCACTCCTCTAGAATGTTTTTTTTTTTTTATATGTGAGGAATAATACAGATTTTAAACCCCATTTTACACAATTTTTTGTGCTCGGTGGCAGAAAGATGTTTCCTGCCAGAAAATGGTAAATGGTCTGTATTTATATAGCGCTTTACACATCCATTCACACGCACATTCATCCACACATTCACACACTGGTGATGGCAGCTACGTTGCAGCCACAGCCACCCTGGGGCGCACTGACAGAGGCGAGGCTGTGGACATGGCGCCACCGGGCCCTCTGACCACCACCAGTAGGCAACGGGTGAAGCGTCTCGCCCAAGGACACAACGATCGAGACTGGCGGAGCCGGGCTTGAACCGGCAACCTTCTGATTACAAGATGAACTGCCAACTCTTGAGCCACGGTCGCCCCCCCCCCCAAAAAAAAAGAGTCCCAGAGAGCCCCTCGTAGTGCTGCTTGGTAATCTCGGCTCATCATAGCAGCGCTCTTGGAGAAAGCCAGTAACATCCCATAACTGCGGTCAAACCTGTTACTCTTATTTTACAGAGGAGAACTGCAGTCTTAGGTGCGGGGAAAAAATTAGGTGTTACTATCCATACGCTTGAATCTGGAGCTTTTCCTGGATGTATTTCATCCGGGTCTGCCGCGGCGCCCCGCTCGCTCTTTCCCAGAATGGCGTCCGCTGCTTGGGTACGGGGATGCGTGGTATTGGGTCGTCTGCTCCCTTTTCCATCAACTTCCTCTTCTCCAGGTCTTCGGATGCGTCGTAAATCACGAGCCCGTTTTCATAAAACACACGCAGTCTGGGACAGTGGCGCGGCTGCCACTTCGTACCTCGCTAAGTAAGTTAGCTGGATTAGATTGTTGACGATTTCGCGTGATCCTGGATCGTTCGGTTCCCCGAAGCTCATCCGGGACTTGCTGTCATAGCAACAGAGCCGTAAGCGTAAACCTGCTCGGGAGCAGGCTTACTTTATGTAAACAGGATTAGATCGCGGGCACGCAGGTATGTCCGCTTCATTTATACGAAAGCAACAGCGATATTCCACCACTGTTTCACCATAAATAAATAACATCAATGTAACTGAAGATAATGCAGCACTTGATCCTTTTATTGATGTCACACAGATACATACAGGTCATTTCCTAAAAAAGGGAAATGTACTATTAACATTCTATTACATGTATGTGATTATTACAGATGTAATTCATATTTCACAGTAGTAATTGTAAATTACTTCATGTAATCAAGATGAGAGACCACGGCTATAAAAGTGAAGGTGGATTTGGGAAGTCTGTCGCAGCCATGTCCTGTCCGTATACGCGAGCAGCCCATTGCGGAAGGTGCAAGATTGATAAGGAGAGTCCTCAGAATTCAGCGTATATTGCGGGACAGACAGGATCCTTTAGCTCAGCGCGACAGTGTGCTCATAGAGAGCTATCGATATTCCCGTGAGGGTATTATTCACTTAACCAACTTGTTGACGAGGGGGTGCAGGACCACCACCTGTCTTTTTTTGCTCTGCCCTTTTCTTGGTTGCTGTTATAAACAAACAAACAGATTATTCCAGGGTCTCTTTCCAAGAGACTAAAAGCAATATAAGTGATAAATATTACCATTCTGTAGAATATTCTTATATTCCACTTTTACCTGTTCCCATGTTCTAGTGGGTCCTGTTGTGGCTCTAATGTGAAAGGGGATATAATATTACATATTATAATATAATGTAATATAATATTGGATAATATAGTGTAATATAATAAATCTACCCTACCGCCTACTGGTGTTGGCCAGAGGGGCCGATGGCTTCTGTCAGTCTGCCCCAGGGCAGCTGTGGCTACAACCGTAGCTGCCTCCACCAGTGTGTGAATGTGAGAGTGAATGAATAGCTGCATTGTAAAGCGCTTTGGGTGCCTTGAAAAGCGCTATATCAATCCACTCCATTATTATTGTTATTCAGAATCAGAATCAGAATACTTTATTGATCCCTGGGGGAAATTATTTTTTGTTACAGTGCTCCATTTTAAACCAACATTAAGACAAGACAGACAATACGCTAACTAAGAATAGTACAATATATACATATACATACATACATACATAAGTCACTTATAAATAAATAGTTGGAAAAGAAACATGTGTAGTTGTAGCAGCAAACAGTGTGTTAAGTGGATGCGTTGTACAGGGAGCCACAGGCAGGAATGATTTCCTGTGTCGTTCAGTGGTGCTTTTCGGTAATCTCAGTCTCTCACTGAACGTGCTCCTGTGACTGACCAACATGTCATGGAGTGGGTGGGAGGTGTTATCCAACATTGTCTTTATCTTGGACAGCATCCGCCTCTCCGACACCACCTTGAGGGAGTCCAGCTCCATCCCCACAACATTGCTGGCCTTACGGATCAGTTTATTAAGTCTGTTGGCATCTGCGACCCTCAGCCTGCTCCCCCAGCATGCAACAGCATAGAGGATCGCACTGGCCACCACAGACTCATAGAAAATCCTCAGCATTTTCTGGCAGATGTTGAAGGACCTCAGTCGCCTCAAAAAATAGAGACGACTCTGGCCCTTCCTATAAAGTGCTGTGGTGTTTTTAGCCCAGTCCAGTTTATTGTCAATGTGTACTCCAAGGTATTTATAGTCCTCCACAATGTCAACACTGACCCCCTGGATTGAAACAGGGGTCAAGTGTTTCCTGGTCTTCCTGAAGTCCACGATCAGTTCCTTGGTCTTTGCCACGTTGAGCTGCAGATGATTCTGCTCACACCACGTGACAAAGGAGTCGACCACAGCCCGGTACTCTGTCTCATCATCCCTGCTGATGCATCCAACCACCGCAGAGTCATCAGAAAACTTCTGAAGATGGCAGGTCTCTGTGCAGTGGCTGAAGTCTGTGGTGTAGAGGGTGAAGAGGAAGGGGGAGAGGACAGTCCCCTGTGGTGCCCCTGTGTTGCTAATCACCTTGTCAGACACACACTGTGGGAGACGTACATATTGTGGTCTTCCTGTCAGGTAATCAACAATCCAGGACACCAGAGAAGCATCCACCTGCATCGCTGCTAACTTATCACCCAGGAGGGTCGGCCTGATGGTGTTGAAAGCACTGGAAAAGTCAAAAAACATAATTATTAAATTACTTACGAGTTTAATTTGTCAGCAACTTTCTGCCAGCCCTCGCTCCTTGCTTTTGCAGCCTTTGCAGTGTTCTCTTGCGTTTTAATTAAACTCTGAAACTCCTGAAATCCCTCACTCATGAGTTCTTGCTCTGCTGCCGAAAAATACCGAGCCGAGCGCTCTCCTTCGACATTTTCGCCGACCAATCAGCGGGTTGCCGATCAATGTTTCTACTATCGATGCGTAGCCCCTTTTACGACACCCAGTGATCTCACATTACTGCTTCCAGCTGTACTAATCGTCAACAACAGGTGTGTTCGGGGAACCGGATTAGCGAGCTCACGGTTAGCGCGATGGTTTGGTCTTGGATGTAGTAAGCGACGTACGAAGAACGGGCCCCAGGGCCCTGTTTCAGGAAGCCGGTTTAGTGCAAACTCTGAGTAAGTATACCCTGAGTTAACGGAAACTCTGGGTTTCCGGTTTCACAAAGCGAGTTTAGATTGATCCTGAGTGAGTTACTATGACGACACACTCCGTGAAGCTAACCTGCCCCCTAGCAGGTTTACTACAACTAACCCTGACGTTCTCCGCCTCTTTGTCAGAAACCTGACTGTAGGAAGTGTCAGACATGGCGTGCTCCTTCCTTGAAGAGCCAGTAGATGTTGAAGCCCAAATTCTCCGCAGAGCTCACCGCCGGGAGAGAGTGATTAGAGCGCGTTCGGACATTTTATCATTTCCTGATGATTTCCTGTGTGAACGTTACCGTTTTTCAGCACAATCTATAATTTATTTGAAGAACATCCTCAGGCCTAATATTGCTCATGTGACACATCGCGGACATCCTCTCAGTTCTGTACATATTATTTGTATTGCACTTCGGTTTCTTGCAAACGGGAGCTTTCTGTATAATATTGGTGACGCTGAGCACGTTTCCAAGGCTACCGTCTGTCGGGCAGTCAGGAATGTTACAGTTGCACTGAAACGTCTCCTGTACTCGTTTGTGGTGTTCCCCGGTCACAGACCCACAAGATTTATCAAAGAGGGATGCCACAAAATTGCAGGTATCAGGATGAACGAAACTTAATTCATGATGTGGTGATACTTGAACTACTACTTAAATTTTACATTTATTCCCACGGTTCCCAGGCGTGATTGGCTGTATAGATGGCACTCACATTCCAATCATTGCTCCTTCAGTAAATGAAGGAGACTATGTGAACAGGAAGTCTTTCCACAGCATTAATGTACAGGTACATAGTTCCCTGTAGCATTTCAAACTAACAAATTATTTCATTATAGTAATGGATGCTAATTTGTGTTCTCTGCACTGTGAAGATCATATGTGATGCTGCCAACATTATCACAAATGTGGAAGCCAACTGCTCAGCCTCTGTGAGTGGTGGTGGTGGAGGACCCCCACCTGTTTTTCGGGCCTCCGCTTTTTTTCTGTTGGCTATAACGGGTCACATTTGAGCATACAGAGTAAGCAAATATGTACTTGTAATGTGCTCAGATAATTTCAATAAGTGCTTACAGAGGGGAAATTAATGTAGCCTCTAACTGCAATTGATTTACATCGGACAAACAGACCAAGCACTATGGCTCGTAATACAATTACACCTTACCTGTTTGGACTATATTTTTATATTTCATTTTTACTTGCTGCCAGGAACGTTTGAGGCCTGTTGGGTTGCACCTGCGCTCACATCACATGACAAAATAAAATGTATAAAATACAAAATAAAATATAATAAAATAACGTGTTAAATGGGTGGAAATCCCTCGATCAATGTTTAAATTAACACTCACGCATTGACTCTGTCGGCTATGTTTTGCCATGCATGCTCACTTTCTTTTGCAGCTGAGGCTGTGTTACTTTTTTCCGCGGAATTTGCATGTTATCGGCATATGCTGCCATCAGAATTTCGGCCTCAAGCGCTGTGACATACATTGACCGCGCCTTCTTTCCCTCCGTCTCCATGGTGACTCGCTTAATCTGTGCTCCACTAATCAGGGCTTTATGTATCCTCGTGCGCGCGCTTAACTTGGGGTTAAAGCAACTCCGCGTTGACTGAACTAATTGTTATCAGCCTTTCTGAAACCGAATATTCCGAGTTGGACAGTTCGGGGTTACTCAACCCTGCGTATCGTTTTTCACTCTGAGTTTTCTAAACCGGCTTCCTGAAACAGGGCCCTGGTCTTGCTCCACAATCGGTGTTCCCCTTATTCTCATGCAAAGCTCTGTAGTGCCTAAGCATGGATGAGGTGTTGTTGTTATATCCCAGCTCCCTGGCACATAGAAAACACTTCACCTTGTACAAAAGTCAAGACAGCTCAACATAAATTGTATTGCACCATCAGTATTATGAAAATACATCTTCTGTAGAAATTTACATACCTTGTTGGGAGGAATAAGATCAAAATGTTCCCACACAGGGGAGGACATCCTCCTCTTCTTAGCTGGCTCCATTCTCTCCTGACTTTCTCTCCTCACTCTCATAAACCTCCAAACTGTCTCCAAACTCTCACTAACAACTCTCCATCAAACACCCACATTTTTGAATGAAGTCTGAGGGGTTTATATTGCTGTCATATCTCGCGGCAAAGTTCGAACCACTTCATGAACCAGTCACGTGGTACAGCCGGGCAGCGAGGCTTCGGACGTCATCATTTTCAGCTCCTCCCATAAATGAAGCAAGCCTCGATACGCGCTTCGCGGAAACGCCCCCTCCATTACTCGACACACGCTCCGAAGCCTCGATACAGAACGTCCCATCACTATTGAATTGCTCACCTTGGAAACCTAAATGTCTGCATAGTCTGCTTCCCTACCACCTTCCTTGACGTTCGAGTCTGACTACTTCACACCTGTGAATGACTGCCAGGCCCATTATGTAACGCGCTGCTCATGTTATGGCACGATGCTTTATGATGCAACATTGTTTTGTTTCATTGCTGTGTTTATGTGGGAGGCACTCAAAAGCTCTTATTAAAGAACCAAAATCAACATGTTTGCACAACAATGATGACATGATCTGTTTACTGTAACAGCAACATTCAGATATTACTGCTTAGACCTGCATTCAATCTAATGTCCAGCAGGGGGCGACTGCTCTGGTCTGATTGTCTGAAGTCTGTAGGAAATGAAATGATCTGAAGGGTTTGTGGTCTCAGCTGCTGGGTTCACAGCTTATCCAATAACAGTGAAAATGATCATCCAGGACGATAAAAGCCTATTTTTACCGAGCGTGCAGCGTCGCCTGGTCAGCTCGGCCCCTTCACTCTTCCTGCCAGGTCTCAAAAATGTTTGAAACCTGAAAAACAACCTCAAAGACCAATATGTGACATCACAGTGACCATCTCATATGTATAGTCTGTGCATGTATGTACCCACAGGTGTGTGAATCAAACATCATCCAGGAACATGAAGAGAAGCTTACACACGTTGTTTATTTGGTGAATTTTGCTCCTTGACATTTATTCATAGACAAACACAGCAACAGATTTACTGCATGCTCCTTCACAGCATTGCTTTAAATCTCAGGGTGATGCTTCCTCTGTGGTATTAAAGTACTCACTATGCATACTCGCTGTACTATTACTGCAGCAGATCCCTTTATGGCGTCAGTGTGGCAGCAGTGTTCAGAGTCGGTTTGAAGGTGGTTGCAGCTCACTCGGTATCCCATAATCCCCTCACATGAAACCGGGCACGCTTGGCTCTCGGGGCTTCACGGGCTCCCAGTGCCGTTCACGTCCCGTCTCTCCATTGTGTCTCGGATCCAGTTGAGGAAGTTGCCCAGTCGGGTGTAGACACCGTACTTGCCACGGGCGGCACATTTCTCCCCCCAGCTGACGACCCCGGTCAGGAACCAGGTCCCCCTGTAGTTCACCACAAACGGCCCTCCGCTGTCCCCGCTGCAGGCGTCCTTACTGGCCTCCAGGTAACCTGCGCAGTACATGTTGTCTGTGATCACCTGCAGGAAACACAGGAGGGGCCGGGCATCAGGGCAACGTGGGAACGGCTGCGTCTCTATCGCTGACCCTGGTCTGGTTTGATTTGGTCATAGACGGTATCGCTCGAGTGAACAGCACACCTGAGACGGGGCAGATTTACATGTACACCTGTACACAAACAATGCTGACAGCAGATGCTGTGCATCATGTTCAGGTGTCCACAGTCTGCTTAGTGCAGGATTCAAACACGTTACAGAGAGCACACCTGTTCATCCAACAGTTCTTCCTGTAAGGACACATGAACAGGTGTGCTCTTTATCGTCCTCTACGACCCCAACTGTCGTTCAGCAGTGCTGCTCGCCGAAGCAGTTTCCACCCTCGTTTCATTTTGTAGAGATGACACTACTACACTCAGTAATCAGATTACAGTTACTTTTAGAAAAGGTCATTACTTGTATTAAGTATGACGAATGTGCAGCAGTCCCCTGCTAACATGCTAACCTGTGGACCTCCATCCAAAAACTGTCCAGCCCGTCGGTGTTCACCACGAACGTGGCGGTCTATCGACAGCGGGCGTACCAGGTAACCCTCTAAGTAGCCCCCCCCCGGATCCTCTGATAAACAGTCTAGTTTATCAGAGGATGCAGCAGCTTTTCTAACGTTTACGTCACCTGTTGCTGTGTTGCTGCTCTTTCTCAAACACTAAGTATAGATCAGCAGTTGCTGCGGGGTTGGGCTCAGACGCTCAGCTGATCACCTGCTCGGTGGTGCTGATGCAGTCTTTGTAGCCGACCACTGGGAGTGTCACCTTCCTCAGGAACCTCGAGGAGCGGCCCAGGTACTCGGTGGCCCCCCAGCCCGTCACCACGCCGTGGTTGTCCTCCTGGGCACACGGACACAGTCGGCATCAGACAGATGGGCCAAGTCAGCTGCAGCACTCATCATTTCCGATGAAATTACCTTCAGCAGGTATTTGGAGAGGTGGGTGTCGGGGAGGCAGGCGGGGACTGCGGTGGGGCCCTTCTGAACAGGCCGGGCGAGATAGAGCAGAGCGAGGTCGCTGTCGAAGGTGAAGGCGTGGAAGTGAGGATGAATGATGACCTTCTGGATCTTTATCTGCTGCTCGCCTGGATCGGGACGCTGCTTGTCGTAGTCACCTGCAGACACACACACACTCAGAAAACCCAGCTCACACACACATTCCTGCGCTCAGACTGAAGGGACAGCATCGATGAACCGAGATGCCGCAATCGCTGCTGCAGCCAGCAGAGGGCACATACCTGAGTGTAGTGGTTTTACAGACGTGCAGAAGCCTACACAGATGTGTGAACAGTGTCTGATTAGCATTCAAAGTATGCGTGTTTACATGAGCACCCCTGCTGCTCTGCCGCTCACAGTGGGTGAGGTCCACTGTAAACCACCGGCCTCACCTATCGTAATGTGGTCTGCAGACTCTTCAAAGCAGTGAGCGGCAGAAACGACCCATCGGTCAGATACCAGAGTCCCTCCGCAGAAACCGAAGCCGTCAGACCTGTGGATCAGAACCTGAACAGAAACGCTCAGAGTCAGCACGTTCACACAGCTCAGAACAAGGTTCTGCTTCGTTATTCCACTGATCCCTCCAAACCTGCCAGGGGCTCCCTCCTCTCCTCTCCAGGGATCCACCCACAACACGAGGCTGCATCTCGCTACCTCCTGCCCCTCCACTGTCCGTCAGGTTCCCTCCTCTCCCTGTTGCGTTCGCTGTCCACACCTCTGTTGAATTAAGTTCAGGTAGCCAGCTGTCTGTTGCATTGTAATCCCACGTGGCATCGTCTGTCTCCAAGGAACTCAGCAGAGAGCGACCTCGATCCAAAGCCTCCATCTGCTGACGGCCGCAGGGGAACGCCACTGAGCAGGAACGGGAAAGAAAGATCACGAAATCAGCTCAGATTAGCCGTGAGACCAACAAAGACACAGACATGAATATATGAATAATGATTAACACCAGTGCATCATGGGAATTCCCCAGCATAACTAAGGGAGGATTCAGGGTCACCTGGTCCAGCCCTAACTATATGCTTTAGCAAAAAGGAAAGTTTGAAGCCTAATCTTGAAAGTAGAGATAGTGTCTGTCTCCTGAATCCAAACTGGAAGCTGGTTCCACAGAAGAGGGGCCTGAAAACTGAAGGCTCTGCCTCCCATTCTACTTTTAAATACTCTAGGAACAACAAGTAGGCCTGCAGAGCGAGAGCGAAGTGCTCTAATAGGGTGATATGGTGCTACAAGGTCATTAAGATAAGATGGGGCCTGATTATTTAAGACCTTGTATGTGAGGAGCAGGATTTTGAATTCAATTCTGGATTTAACAGGAAGCCAAAACAGGAGAAATCTGCTCTCTCTTTCTAGTCCCTGTCAGGACTCTTGCTGCATTTTGGATCAGCTGAAGGCTTTTCAGGGAGTTTTTAGGACTTCCTGATAATAATGAATTACAGTCGTCCAGCCTGGAAGTAATAAATCCCGTCTGCACTTACTGTAGTATTATGTGCAGTAATACTAATACAATGTGGGTCCTGGGAGTGTTACCGGTCTTGGAGCAGCTCTGTCTGTCACTCTCTAGGAAGTATCCGTCAGCACAGCCACACTGAACTCCAGCGCCACCTGCCAGGTCTCTGCAGTACTGCATACAGCCACCATTTCTATAGTGGCACTCCAACACCACTACCCAAGGCAATTTTCATAAATATTTCATTTGTCAGGTGTCATTTGCTCGATTTAAAGGTGGTGTACCTGAGTTTCAGGTGTTTGTTACCTGTGTTGCAGATCTTGCCCTGATACTGGGGAGGACAAAGACACGTGAAGTCTCCTCGGTCCAGGGTGCACATGCCTCCGTTCAGACAGGGGTTGGTCCCACAGGGGTTCAGATCTAAGACACACAGGTGAGGAACTCAGCTGAGTCATTGGTAGAAGACACCTGATAAGATTTCAGACTGTAGTCAGACTAAAGCACATCCAGCTGAGCTGCCACAAACTGAGTGACTGGGTTGTTCGTACTCACTTGTGTATCTGTACCAAAACTCCATCTGTGGGACAAGGACTCAGAGTTAGTGACTGCAGCTGTGGTTATGTTGAACGACTGTGTAAGAGTCTGCAGACACGACAACGCTCTGCATCCTGTGTGTGCGCAGCTAAGCTGATCTCCTGCTCTGTAATCGTCCTGATTCGTGTCCGGGATGAACGAGGGTGATGTTTTCTGATGACTTCCATCATTTCAGCTGCTTCCTCTACACACACTCTGCTAGCTACACACCCTTGACTAGAACTACGTCGAAATCCTTATTTAAGCATTTAGCTCCACCCGCTGAGGGTCAGGTTTTGGGCCCAGCATCATCAATCAGGACGAAGCGGCCCTCTCTGGGTTAGCACGGGTCTGTGGTGCTGACTTTGCTTTAATATATGTTTAAATAAAGTAACACGGTGGTAATCTCCTGCTGCGTGGGCGGCGGTGGGCTTCGTACCGTCTTCTCCTGGGTCTGGAAGATCTCTGTGGCCTCCTCCAGTGAGCAGCGCTCCTCGTAACACTCCCGCTCCAGGTTCCCGGGCAGCATCTCCTCCAGGAAATGCGAGTTGGCTCGTCGCCTCCTGGAGGAGGAGCGCAGGATCTGGCCGGCCGCCGACCGATCCAAGAACACTGAGGGGTGGACAGAAAAACGGAAACACTCAGACTGTGCCGCAGAGGCGGAAAACACGAGCGTGGGTGTGTCTCACCTGAACACTGGATGAGCGCAGAGCAGACGAGCAGAGCGCCAACGCTCAGAGTCACGGCTGTGGACGGCAGCATGTCTGTCCGACGGCTGCGGGCAAAATGGAGGATGGAGGAGCAGCTGACGGATTGATGGTTAACCACAGCTCAAATATTGACACGCAGATGTCACATCAGCCGCAGAGACGACAACACGTCTGAACTCTGTTCTGCTGGAGTATTTTCATTGCTGACCTGTAAAGGTGAAAAGGTCAAAGGTCACAGCACCTTTTGATGATCCTGTAGGAAGCAGCTGTTCATGAAAATATTCCAAAGGCTTAAGAGGAACGGAGCCAACTCTGGAATAACCTTCAGAGCACCGACAGCGACACGTGCAGAGCCTGCTGAACAGAGTACACGCGGTACTGCAGTATCTGTACTGCAGTACAGCTACTTAGAAGTAAACGTGGAGGTAAATGGACTGTGTGGAAATGAAACAACCTTGCCTTTGATTCAAAACAATGGCGATGAGCAAGCTAGCACACAGCTAAGGAGCACAGATAACATGACCAAGAAAGTAGACTCTGTGCATTATTATAAATCCTCAAGTGATAATCCCCCCTTAGACTGTCTTGGTGCAAACCAAGACATAAATCATGTCTCCAGGAAGGGGGAGGACGTATCACGGGCAGGGCACAGCGAGCTGAAATCTCTGAAACCGACTGGCCTTCACTTCCTACGAGACAGAGAAGCTCTTCTACCCCTGTATACGAGAGGAAACAGGACTGGACAACCGTGAATAGGAAGGTTAACAACAAACCTCCAAAACAACTGAATGTGAAACTGCAGAACAGATTTGCTCCACTATCAAAGGACCCTGGATCTATATCGGACAACCATCCATCTAAAAGCAGCGAAATAAGGTCTGAAAATCTGTTGAAAAGTGAAAGGCCACAGGGAAAGCTAAAGGCTAGGCCTGAAACTCTGATTGTGGGTGACTCTGCCGTAAAGGATGTACAAAGGATGTGCGGTAAGAACACTAAAGTCCTCTGCTTTCCTAACGATATGGTCAACAACCTGAAGGAGAGAATTCTTCAAATTGCAGATGAATATCCAACTGTGACAAACATTGTTCTGCATACAGGGCCAAACGATGTGTCCAAACAACAGTCGGAGGTTCTGAAACGGGACTTTACTGGATTATTAAATACTGTAAACTCTCTGAATGCAGCTGTATTCATCAGTGGACCTGTACCGCCGGTCAGAGGAGGAGACGAGAGATTCAGCAGGCTGTTTACACTGAATAAATGGCTTATATCAGCATGTACTGACCACTCAGTGCATTTTATCAACAACTTTAATATTTTTTGGGAACGCAGGCATCTGTTCAAAGCAAATGGATTTAATTTTAACAAGTCAGGGGTGAAACTGTTCACCTCCAACTTGTTTTATTCCATACGTCATCCATCTGTGCTTGGTGCCAAGGCTGAGATAAACGAGGAGTTATCTCATAAAGAGGAACAAACAGTACTCCAAGAACAGACAAAGCCCAGCAGAAACCTTGAGGAGGAGCTCCATCTGCCCCCACCCGGGAAGAGCCTCAGAAAGGAGAGACATCTGAGGCAAGAAGAGGGGTCCCTATTTGCCTCCAACTCTCTCAACAACACCAACGACCAGGACAAGGGACCACGACCTTCCCCAGTCCCCCAAACCCCTGACAGGCCATCACCCTCCTCCCCCTCCCTTTCTCCCTCCTCCCCACACCTGAAATTCACTGAGGAGATGATGGAGCGGGTCAATGCTGGGCTCAGATCTACCCCCCGTCCCAATCCCTTTTTGTCCCCCATAAACCCCCCACCAGAGCGGCCAAAGGTTCGCCATCGAGCCCCACCCTCAACAGAGCAATCGAAGTCACATTGCCCAGCCTCGCCCCCCTTAGTTCCTCTTCATGCCCTGTCTCCGCAGTCTGATGCGTGATGTGTGAAGGGTCCGGGCTGCGAGGATTATGGCAGTGGTGACTTTTCCCAGGAGAAGCTGGGACCCTGTTTACTAGAAGGTTTTAAAATTTCTGTACTTTTAGGTGACAGGAGACATGTGGCCTGGTCAAAACACAGAGAGCTGCACTCTAAAAGATCTTTAAACATAGTAAACATACCTTGTGTGCCACAGACTGCTCCCAAACACGAGGGGACAAGTAATGCCTCTAAAACAAGTTGGCTTTATTAAACGTTAGATCTCTAGCTGGGAAAACATTTTTAATTAATGATTTAATCACTGAGCACAGCCTTGATTTTATGTTTTTAACTGAAACTTGGTTGGACCAAAGTAACAGTGGAGCTGTTCTCATCGAGACGACCCCTCCTAACTACAGTTTTATCAGTGAGGTCAGGGCGAGCAGGAGAGGAGGAGGGGTTGCTGTCTTATTTAATGAATCATTTCAATGTAAGCAGCTATCTCCTGGAAGTTTTCAGTCTTTTGAATATGTGGCTTTACAGCTGAAGGCCCCATCCAAAGTTGTGTTTCTTAATGTTTACAGGCCTCCCAAATACTGCACAGACTTTTTTAATGACCTCAGTGAATCTGTGTTGATTTTGACTGTGTAATTATTGCTGGGGATTTTAACATTCATGTGGACAACCCTCAGGACAAAGGGACTAAAGACCTGAGTAACACTCTGGGCAACTTTGGGCTGACTCAGCATGTAACAGAGGCCACACATAATAGAGGACACACTCTTGACCTACTGATCTCCAAAGGCCTGAGCATTTCAAAGGTTACTGTGTCTGATGTGGGCCTGTCTGATCATTACTGTGTTTTCTTTGAAAGTAAAATCTCAGCCCACACAAATATATCAACAACAGTGATCACAAAACGGTGTATAACTGAACACAGTAGTGCAATTTTTAACCAGGTCTTCCCATTAACACCTGACCTGCCCAGAGGGTCAGTCAATGAGCTCGTCAATAGCTTCAATGCTAACATGTTAAATGTAATGGACACTATTGCTCCCATTAAGGTGAAGGTTATCTCTGAAAGGAAGAAGTCTCCATGGAGAAACTCCACACTGGTGAAAAATGAAAAAAGAGAGTGTAGGAAAGCTGAGCGCAGATGGAGAAAAACAAACCTCCAGGTTCATTATGACATTTATAAAGAGAAACTTCACAATTATAATTTACAACTGAGGAATGCAAGGAGGTCCTACTTCTCTGACATCATCACTAAAAACAGCCATAATGCTCGGGTCTTATTTTCTACAGTTGACAGGCTAACAAACCCTCCTGTGTCAGTGGCAGCTGAACTTCATTCAACCATGGCCTGCAATGACTTTGCCAAATTCTTCACTGAAAAAATCCAAAAAATTAGACAAGCAATTGGTACATCAACAGCAGATCCAGGATATGTACTGTGTCCACCAAAAAACTGTTTAAACACCATGAAACAGTTTCAACCTTGAAGGAAATTGCCTTCCCGGGTTTCCTCCGTGGCGTGAGCGATAAGCAGAGTTCTGTCCTTTCCTTATAAGATTCCTAATTATTTAAAGTAACACTCAGGTATGCCATTCAGCTGGGTTAGTTACGACGTCGGGAGCAGCTTGGGAGAACAAGGAAACACAGACTGCTTCAGGTTGTCTTCCCAAATCGACTCAAAGGTTTATTTGATACACAGCAGTTTATATAGATGAAAAAAGGTTCGTGTGTCAGCTTTCCCAGTTCAAACCGGTACAGACCAAATAAGGAAACGTCTTCCTGCCTTGTGAGCCAAGAAGTATCCTGTGTGTAGTTTATCAGTTCAGCTACAATTTATGATCATCCCAGCAAAATACACTCCTAGACATAGAATACAGAGTTCTTTCATCAGTGAATTCTGAAACAAACCACCTAGCCTTTAACGAGCCTTTTCCAGGAGATAAAGAAAAAGGGAGGATGGGAGTAAGGAAGTGGTCTCATCTCTGTGGTGTTTTTGACCTTCTGGTACCAGCCTGTGAGTCTTTACACATTAATTCTTGGGTCACAGAGAAAGAGAAAAACAACTAGTAGATCGGCCTTATTGAGTAACAGTTTTCCTGTATAAAACAATATCCTGTAAATGCTTACCGTGGTATCAAAATATCTAACAAACCTATTAACAGCAAAGACCTGGAGGACATCTTAGGTAAACTGAACTCCTCCTCCTGCTGTTTAGATGTCCTGCCAACACGTTTTTTCAAAAAGGTCTCAAAGACTTTAGAGTCAGACCTGTTACAGATCGTCAACTTTTCTTTATTATCAGGTGTGTTTCCAGAACCACTAAAAACTGCTGTAATCAAACCTATACTGAAAAAGGACAATCTTGACAAGACACAAATGAACAACTACAGGCCGATCTCAAATCTCCCGTTTTTAAGTAAGATCATTGAAAAAGCAGTTTCTCAACAGCTCAGTTACTTCTTAAAACAGAATAATTGCTACGATGCCTTCCAGTCAGGTTTTAGACAGAACCACAGCACTGAAACCGCTCTGACCAAAGTGTTTAATGACATATGTCTGAATACAGACAGTGGAAAAATGTCAGTTTTAGTTTTACTGGATCTCAGTGCAGCATTTGATACAGTTGACCACAACATATTACTCAAACGACTGGAGAACTGGGCAGGTCTTTCAGGAACTGTACTAAACTGGTTCAAAACATACGTAGAAAACAGGAAATACTTTGTATCAATAGGTAACTTCACATCTGAGCAGACAAGTATCACATGTGGAGTTCCCCAAGGTTCCATCTTGGGACCCCTTCTGTTTAACATTTACATGCTCCCACTGGCACAGATTATAAAGAACAACAAAATAAACTACCACAGCTATGCAGATGACACACAAATATATATCACAATGTCACCAGGAGACCGAGGCCCTGTACAGGCTCTTGGTAAATGCATTGAGGAAATCAATGACTGGTTGTGCCACAATTTTCTCCAGCTAAACAAAAACAAAACTGAGGTAATAGTCTTTGGTCCCAAAGAAAAACGATTGCAGGTCACCAGAGAACTTCAATCTATACATCTAAAAACCACAAACCAGGCGAGAAATTTGGGTGTGGTGATGGATGCAGACCTAAACTTAGAAAAACACATTAAGACAATAACAAAGTCAGCTTACTATCACCTCAAGAATATATCAAGGATAAAAGATCTGATGTCTCAACAGGACCTGGAAAAACTAGTCCATGCATTCATTTTTAGTAGGCTTGATTACTGTAACAGCATCTTTACAGGTCTATCTAAAAAATCAGTCAGACAACTACAGCTCATTCAGAACTCTGCTGCTCGAGTCCTCACTAAGACCAAAAAAGTGGACCACATCAGTCCAGCTCTGAGGTCCTTACACTGGCTGCCTGTCCGTCAGAGGATAGACTTTAAAGTTCTGATGCTGGCCTATAAAGCTCTGAATGGTTTAGGACCAAAATACATCAGTGACCTCCTGACCCAGTATGAACCTTCCAGATCCCTCAGGTCATCTGGATCCGGTCTTTTATCAGTTCCCAGAGTCAGAACCAGACACGGAGAAGCTGCATTCAGCTTTTATGCTCCTTATATCTGGAACAAACTCCCAGAAAGCCTCAGATCAGCTGAAACACTCAGTTTATTTAAATCCAGGTTGAAGACTCACCTGTTCTCAGCTGCATTTGAATAAAGCACCAAATCCACACTTTAAGCTTAAATTTCAAAACTTACATTTAACTACTGATTTTATCTACTGTTCTGATTTTATCTGTTTTGATTTTATATACTGTTGTTTGTTTGTTTGTTTGTTTGTTTGTTAATTAGTTAGTTCGTTTATTTGCTTGTTTTAATCAATTTTAAATCATGCTTTTTATTTGTTCTTGTTTCTAATGTCTCTGTAAAGCACTTTGAATCACCTTGTTGTTGAATTGTGCTGTACAAATAAACTTGCCTTGCCTTACAGATACTGCAGGGTTGCTGTGATGTAGACTGGCCTGACGACTGCTCAGTGTTAAGTCTGATTGTTGAACGTTGTCATTGTGGTTCTTAAATTTGTAAAGTCTGAGTTCAATCTACAGGATCAAGACATTCCTTTGTCTCTGACCACCAGACACTGTGTGCTGGGGGAGGTTTTATCGCAGATACATCCTGTCTGACAGATCTGTTCTTCTGTTGTTGCTTCCTGCTTTTATGACCCTTTTGGTCAGCAGGAGGTCACACACACACACACACACACACACACACACACACACACAGTGCCTTGTCTTAGAACCATTGGGGGGTTTTACGGAGGGAGGTGCTTGTGCTGTGTGTTGCAACTGTGTTTGTCAATAAAAAGGCTACGAGGAAGCTGCTCTTTGAAGGATTTGCAGTCAGGTGAGCAGCGTGAGCTCCAAGAGCTGGTTCTGACCCAAAACTTCCCTCATGAGCGAGTTGGTTGTTCTGTCTTGTGTTCTTCATGATGAATAAGTCTCTGTGGAAACACAGACCAACCCTCGGCCTGCACCTCCAGTGAAAGCCTATTGGTCCAGCAGAGGGAAACCAGACCCCTGAGCGACTGATTGGACACACCTGCACGCAGGCTGAGGGGGCAGCTGCAAGCAGAGGGTGCCGTTTGGCCCTCATGGCTTCATTTTCATTCCCATTGTTAAACCTGAAAGCTGTTTGAGGGTGCCTCGCCCCCCCCGCTGTGTTTGTTTAGGGTTTAATTTGACTTTGTGGTGGTTTCCTTCAGTAGTTGGTGTCTGCCTGCTTTATGAGAGGAGCTGTTTTGTACTGGCTGGTTGTTTCTGACTGTGATCGGTGTTTGTGTCTTCATGTCCTTTCACCTACAGGGCCCTATTTCAGGAAGCCGGTTTAGTGCAAACTCTGAGTAAGTATGCCCTGAGTTAACGGAAACTCTGGGTTTCCGGTTTCACAAAGCGAGTTTAGATTAATTCTGAGTGAGTTACTATGACGACACACTCCGTGAAGCTAACCTGCCCCCTAGCAGGTTTACTTCAACTAACCCTGACGTTCTCCACCTCTTTGTCAGAAACCTGACAGTAGGAAGTGTCAGACATGGCGTGCTCCTTCCTTGAAGAGCCAGTAGATGTTGAAGCCCAAATTCTCCGCAGAGCTCTCCGCCGGGAGAGAGTGATTAGAGCGCGTTCGGACATTTTATCATTTCCTGATGATTTCCTGTGTGAACGTTACTGTTTTTCAGCACAATCTATAATTTATTTGGATAACATCCTCAGGCCTAATATTGCTCATGTGACACATCGCGGACATCCTCTCAGTTCTGTACATATTATTTGTATTGCACTTCGGTTTCTTGCAAACGGGAGCTTTCTGTATAATATTGGTGACGCTGAGCACGTTTCCAAGGCTACCGTCTGTCGGGCAGTCAGGAATGTTACAGTTGCACTGAAACGTCTCCTGTACTCGTCTGTGGTGTTCCCCGGTCACAGACCCACAAGATTTATCAAAGAGGGATGCCACAAAATTGCAGGTATCAGGATGAACGAAACTTAATTCATGATGTGGTGATATTTGAACTACTACTTAAATTTTACATTTATTCTCACGGTTCCCAGGCGTGATTGGCTGTATAGATGGCACTCACATTCCAATCATTGCTCCTTCAGTAAATGAAGGAGACTATGTGAACAGGAAGTCTTTCCACAGCATTAATGTACAGGTACATAGTTCCCTGTAGCATTTCAAACTAACAAATTATTTCATTATAGTAATGGATGCTAATTTGTGTTCTCTGCACTGTGAAGATCATATGTGATGCTGCCAACATTATCACAAATGTGGAAGCCAAGTGGCCAGGCTCTGTGAGTGGTGGTGGTGGAGGACCCCCACCTGTTTTTCGGGCCTCCGCTTTTTTTCTGTTGGCTATAACGGGCCACATTTGAGCATACAGAGTAAGCAAATATGTACTTGTAATGTGCTCAGATAATTTCAATAAGTGCTTACAGAGGGGAAATTAATGTAGCCTCTAACTGCAATTGATTTACATGGGACAAACAGACCAAGCACTATGGCTCATAATACAATTACACCTTACCTGTTTGGACTATATTTTTATATTTCATTTTTACTTGCTGCCAGGAACGTTTGGGACCTGTTGGGTTGCACCTGCGCTCACATCACATGACAAAATAAAATGTATTGTAACGATGGTTAAGTGTTATTGTACAGTGACATGTTGGTGATCTCTGCACACTGTTGTGTTCCTTTAAGATTCATGTTTGGTTGTGGTACAGGAAGGGGAGGGGGGACCTGGTTGTTTTTTGTGTGTGTGTGTACCAGGCTGGAGAGAGGAGCTGTACGAGGGCGCTCTCCCCGGAGTTAGCAATCCGCTTGCTTTTGTGCCAAATAAACGGACAACCTGAGACCCAACCGTCTGGTTCTTGTGAATGTTACATTGGTGTCAGAAGTGAAGAAAGAAAAAAGAACCCCAGAACGCCCGACACCCTGTTGCTGGCGACGCTTGCCGTTACGAGACGAGGATGTTGCCGGGCAGGATTAAGAAGGAGACGGAGGAGAGGGAGGTTCGTCCGCGCTCGCCCGCCCATGGAGTGAGGGAAACGGCGCTGCGGCTGTCTGCCGAGGCTGGATTTTCTCCAGGTTTGACTAGGCTCGGGAACTGTTCGCACAGCGGCCGCGATTCCGGCGGGAAGGAGTCGACCTCGCTTGGCGCGCCGTCACGTGATGTAAACAAACATGGCGGCGCCCAGCAAGCTGCAGCGCATATAAAAACGCCTAAGTTCAGCGGCAAGATGCCATGGGAAGTGTTTATCGCACAGTTCGAGCTGTTAGCTGTTGCAGCTGGCTGGTCTGAGGAACATAAAGCTCTCCAGTTGGCTTTGTGCCTGTGTGAGGATGCAGCTGCATGCCTGCTGCTGCTAACCGAGGAGCAGAGGGGAGATTATAATGCTCTGGTCGGAGCACTTCAGAGGCGCTTCGGGCAGTATAACCAACCAGTGCTGCTGAGGTCGGAGTTCCACAACAGACGCAGATTGCCAGGTGAGCCCCTCCGCATTTTGGCCCATGAAGTCGAGTGCCTTTGCCGGAGGGCGTATGACAGCATGCCACCATCAGTGCAGGCGGAGTTAGCTCGGGACCAGTTCCTGCAGGCCCTGAGCCCTAAAGAGCTCCGTATGCAAACTCAGCTTGCTCGTCCGGCCACACTCAGTGCAGCCCTGGAGCTAGCGTTGGAGAGGGAGATGCTTGCGGGATCCTCTGGGGGCGCTGATGACGCACACGTGGTGAGGGCTGTGTCAGCACCTGTGGAACAGACGGAGACGCCAGCGGGCCTGTGCAGTTTGGTGCAGGCGGCTTCGCTGCAGTCGCCTTCCCCTCGGGCTGGCCCACACCGCCGACCGCAGAGCTGCTGGGGATGTGGACAAGTCGGACACCTCATCAGGCAGTGCCCCAAGCTTGCAGCGGTTCAGGGAAACGCCCAGGGGCCCGTGTAGGCGGGAGTACACGGGCCTGGGAGAACGACATCCCCACTCCACCGCCACCCCCACCTGGTGCGGCCATCGCTGTGGGCTGGACCCAGGTTGGCGGCTTTTGCCATGTTCCAGTGACGATTGCGGGGGTGTCCTGTACGGCCCTGCTGGACACGGGGTCCAATGCAACGCTGGTCCGACCCGATGTTGTCCCACCCGGAGCTGCTGTGCAACCAACTAATGTGCAACTTAAGACTGTGACCGGTGATCTGGCCCCAATGAGAGGGAGGGGAGTGTTCCAGTTCAAGGTGGGGGACCTCGGTGTGTCTTATGCTGCCTGGGTGGCTGACGTGCAGGACGCCTGCATCCTTGGGCTGGATTTTTTACGAGCCATTGGTGGTGTACTGGACTTAGGCAAAGGCTTCCTCGCACTCCCTGATGGGAAGAAGGTGCCGCTTATTCCCCCCCCGGTCTGCACAGCATCTGCCGCGGCGTCCACCTCCACCGCAGAGACCCCTGCAGACCCGCCAGCAGAACAGCGAGCGGAGGAGGAGGAGAGGCTCTCAGCAGTGAGGAGTATCTGGTCAAAGAACTGTGAGGGGCTGACTCCACAGCAGCAAGAGAGTCTATGGCAGGTACTAAAAGAGTTTAGTGACATTTTTGCCCTGAAAGAAAGTGATGTTGGCTTGACACACTTGGTAGAGCACGTCATTGAGACCGGGGATGCCCAGCCTATTAAAGTGCGCCCCCGCCGCCTGCCCCTGGCTCATCAGGAGGCTGCAGACAGAGAGTTGTGTGAAATGATGAAGGCGGGCATCATAGAGCCATCTGATAGCCCGTGGGCCTCCGCGGTGGTGATGGTGCCTAAGAAAAAAGGTCCTAGGATGCGTTTCTGTGTGGACTACAGACCACTCAACAAAGTGACGAAGAAGGACTCTTACCCCCTTCCCAGGATTGATGAGTCTCTCGACTTAGTAGCCGGGTCCTCCTGGTTCTCCACCCTGGACCTGCGGAGTGGCTACTGGCAGGTGCCACTGTCCCCGGAATCCAGACCGAAGACAGCCTTCTGCACTAACAGGGGACTATGGCAGTTCAAAGTCCTGAGCTTTGGTCTTTGCAACGCTCCTGCGACCTTCGAGAGGCTTATGGACAGTGTGCTGGCTGGCGTCCCACGGCAACGGTGTCTGGTTTACCTGGATGATCTTCTAGTGCACGGGAGCTCCTTCGATGCTGCCCTGGATGCCCTGAGACAAGTGTTGGAGAGGGTGGCGGCTGCAGGCCTGAAGCTGCATCCCGACAAGTGCCACTTCATGAGGAGGGAGGTGGAGTTTCTGGGCCACAAGCTGGGTTGTGAGGGCATCAGCACTTTGGAGGAAAAAATTCACACCATTACCGAGTGGCCCACACCAGCAGACCAGAAACAGCTCAAAAGCTTCCTAGGACTGGCGTCTTATTACAGGAGGTTTGTGAAGGGCTTTTCCTCCATAGCCGCACCACTCTTCCACCTGCTGCAGAAGGACCGTGACTTCATCTGGACCCGGGACTGTCAGCAGGCGTTCGACACCCTCCGCAGATCGCTGACAGAGTCCCCAGTCCTTGCCCCCCCTGACCCCGCCCTGCCTTTTGTCCTGGACACTGACGCAAGTAATGTGGGGCTGGGAGCGGTGTTGTCGCAGGTTGGGCCGGAAGGGGAGAAGGTGGTGGCGTACTTCAGCCGGGTCCTGAACAGGAGTGAGCGGCGCTACTGTGTCACACGACGAGAGCTGTTGGCTGTGGTGGCGGGGGGGAGACACTTTAAGTACTACCTGTGCGGCACAGCATTTGTTATCAGAACTGATCATGCTGCCCTTCAGTGGCTGATGTCTTTCAGGGAGCCAGAGGGACAGGTGGCTCGCTGGCTGGAGGAGCTCCAAGCCTTCAATTTCACTGTGGAGCACAGAGCAGGGACGCACCATTCTAACGCAGACGCCCTCTCTCGCCGCCCATGTGCTGCAGCTGGCTGCCGTTACTGTGAGAAGCGAGAGGAAATAGAGCGGGAACTCACGACAATAGACGGAGCAGCACAGCTCGCCTGCAGGGCTCTTCTGGTGGTGGATGCAGCGGAGTGGAGGGCACGGCAGGAACAAGACACAGACCTGCTGCCGGTCCTGCAGTGGCTGGAGAAGGGGGAGCAACCCCTTTGGGATGAGGTCACTGGGTTTTCCATCTGTACCAGGGGGCTTTGGGCCAAGTTTGCAGCTCTCAGGCTGAAGGAGGGGGTGTTGGAGCGTGCCTGGAAGGATCCTGCCACAGGGGAGGAGAGGTGGCAGGTTGTGGTGCCAAGGTCGCTGAGGTCAGCTGTGCTGGAAGCCTGCCATGGGAGCACTGGCTCCGGCCACTTTGGGGTCTCCAAGACTCTCCGCCGCCTCCGCCAGGGCTATTACTGGGGTCAACAGCGGAGGGACGTGGAGGACTTTTGCCGCAGCTGTGATGCATGTTCCTCACACAAAGGGCCACAGGACCAGTCCCGGGCTCAGCTTCAGCAGCAACCAGCAGGAGCCCCAATGGAGCGAGTAGCTGTGGACGTCATGGGCCCATTTCCTCGCACAGACAGAGGAAACCGCTATGTTCTTGTGGCAATGGACTATTTTACCAAGTGGCCGGAAGCATACGCCATCCCAGATCAGGAGGCTGAGACTGTCGCTGATGTATTAGTGGAGGGGATGTTCAGCCGCTTTGGAACAGCAGAGACCCTCCACAGTGACCAGGGGCGTAACTTTGAGTCCAAGGTATTTGCTGCCATGTGTGGACGCCTTGGGATTAAGAAGACCCGCACCACCCCACTTCACCCCCAAAGCGATGGGCTGGTGGAAAGGTTTAACAGGACGCTGGCCCAGCAGCTAGCCATCCTTACCTCAGAACACCAACGGGACTGGGATTACCATCTTCCCCTTACCCTCATGGCCTACAGGTCGGCAGTACAGGACTCCACCCAATGTACGCCTGCCCTGCTCATGTTAGGGAGAGAGCTGAGAACTCCTGCAGAGTTGGCTTTTGGGAAGCCCCCGGACGCGCCAGAGGCACCACCGGGCCGGGACTACGCGAGGAAGCTGCAGGACCGGCTGGATTCTGCACATTCCTACGCCCGAGAGCAGCTGGCGAAGGCAGGCCTGCGCCAAAAGAGGAATTACGACATCACCACTAAGGGGAGGCACTTCCATGCTGGGGAGCTGGTGTGGGTCTACAGCCCAAAGAGGAAGAAGGGACGGTGTCCTAAACTGGATAGCAGCTGGGTGGGGCCTTGCAGCGTCCTAGAGCGAGTAGGGGAGGTTGTTTACAGGGTGCAGTTGCCTCCTAGGGGGAGGATAGTAGCGCTGCACAGAGACCGGATGGCCCCCTACAGAGGGCAGTCCCTCCCCTCCTTTCCAGAGGGACGTGTACAGAGTGTCCGTGACCCTGCTCAGAGGGACCCCCGACCGGGGCTGCGTTCCCCTCCCTCGGACTCTCCACCCCAAAGCCCCGAAGCTCCGCGTCCACCTCAGGGGCTCAGGAGGTCAAGGAGGGAACGTAGGCTACCACCCCGCCTCAGAGTCTGTGTCGTTCCCTCGGGGACGAGGAACTTATTGCTGGGGGGGCAGTGTAACG